>NW_022589711.1:76408031-76466243 GCF_004348235.1 Phoca vitulina | reverse complement strand
GGTGTTATGCACAAACAATGAATCATGGAACACTACATCTAAAACTAATGATGTAATGTATGGGGATTAACATAACAATTAAAAAAAAACATTTTCACCTACATGTTAAATATATGATCATGATAATTTATATGTCTGAGAGCAGAACAGAAGATACTTTTCTGCTTTCCAACTGAGCTGAATAAACACTAAAAATTCTAAAAAAAAAAAAAAAAAAATTGCCCTTAACTAGAAACATGGTTAAATAATATAAATAGCTTATAGGAGAAAAAATGAAATATTATGCAAGTTAACTAACCAAAAGAAAAAGTACAAATTATAGTCATGATTATAGCAATGATACTCTTTTTAAACACTTAAAACCCCCAAATTAATTGGTTAGAACTTTTATCTTTGTGATTACATCAATTAGGCATGGTCATCAATAGCCTGTAGGAATGTTAATTGGGAAGAAATGTAACAACATATTACAAGAGACTTACTTTTTAAAATATACTTTGATATATTTATTCTACTTTTAGAAAATTATTCCAAGTACATAATTAATTTATTATTTAGTATTCTTTCAATCGTGATAACAATAATTATCTCAACTTTGCTTAAGAGGAAAAGGACAAAACATTATGTTGGAAACGACTGACAAAGATTCTCTTTTTGACCAAACTCTAGCCAGGCTCCCTTGAGCACTCTTCTTGACTAGACTTAACCTTGGTCTATAAAGACTTGAACAAACTCTAACATAGTTTCTAATAGATCAAGTTCTCATACCTAGGATGACCTCTAGCTACCCTTAAAATGCTTGCCTGAGAAAATTCAACCATGCCAAAGGAATTTACTATTCTTTCTAGTCAGCATCTGAAGATAAGGCCCTTATTTCTCATTCTCTGTGGGATAGTAGGAGCCCAACTTTAACAAGCACCAGTTAGCAAACCCAGAGTTTTCCATAGATCAACCTCCCTTGATTTTTGTAATTTTTCACTTCCCTGACTCTACTGAGCCCCTGCTCACCCTCCTTATTCGTTCATTCGGCCTTTGAAATGTCCAGTCACCTTCATACAAATAGAAATTGAGTTCAGCACATGGTGGGTTCCTTTCCCTTTTGCAGGAGTTAATACTGATTAAAATCTGTCCTTAACACTTTAGTGCCGGGCTTTCTTTATTTTTGACAGGAGATTTCAGTTGAACTCCAGTGATCAGGATGATATCAGGTCTCTGAAAATTAATAGAACCAGGGATGAGTGACTCATCACTGCAAAAGAATAGGGAAATTAGAAAAGTGTAGTGGTCATAGTGAGGTGGACAAAAATACTCAACTAAGGGTCAACTACAAATCAATTTTTAGAGCACATATGAGTAAACCACTTGAGTTCTGCAGTACTCTAATGGTTAAAATATGCGCTATGCAACTACTGGGTATCTGTTAAAAGTCATACTTTTAAGAATACATGGTGATATAATATTGAATTCATGAAAACAAAAATACAAATCTAGGTTGAATCTGTGAAAATAAATGAACAAATTGAGCACGCTGGTTCCTAGAAATTGCTGAGTCCAAATAATACATTTAGTTGTCATTTCCAGCGGCCCACTACTGGACAGAATTTTTTGTTTGTTTGTTTGTTTAACATGGACTTGCTGATTGAGGTGCAGCTGATTATAACAGGAATCAATGATGGAAAAATAAGATGAGTTGTTTGTATTCTCCACTAGTGGTAAAGGCACATTAGAAATTTGGCATGTTGAGTACTTTATTTTGAAATGTGACTGAGTCACTCAAATTTGCATGAAGGACAAAAAATTATAGTGGATCGATTGGAAACTGGGAAATATATTAAAAGAAGACATCAACAGAATGTATTAGGAAGTAGAGGACACATGTAAGCAGAATCCATAGGACATTACAGAGAGGTATTAAAGTAGTAGGAAAGCATAGTGGGTAGGAGAGAAAAGCAGAAGTCATTTACAGCAATGTCGGTGATGTTGTATCAATCCTGAATAGTCAGTTCATGAGTTCTGATAGTCTGCCTTCTGAGATAATTTCACTTTCCAGATAATATCAACAATAAGCCAGTATCACATGAGTCTACCTAATAATAGCTCTGTTTCTTTCAATCTGAAAGGATCCTCACATGTAAGCGCACATACTACACAAACTTGTGGCCTAGAAAAATGTGTTACGGTTAGAAAGCCAAATTAAATTGTTTTACTTGTTCTCTTTCATTGAATAATTGTCATCCAAAGATATTTTGTTTGTTTGGGATCAAATTATTGATTGCCCATAAGTACATTTCCCTAAATTAGATTTTTTTCGTTTCTTATTACAGGCTCACAGTACTGCTGTATTAGTGTTACTGTGGGTAAATTGTTGTTTTTATAAGCTTTAAATATGATATTAGTCTCCCTAGGAACATTAGCTCTTTAGAAATATTTAAGCATCATTTCATATTTTAGGGTTAATTTAAAGAGTTACATTAATTACTACTTACAGATTAATGGTATCAGTTTCTATTTTGACAATACAGATTTGGAAGTAATTTTTACCCTTAAACTAATAGCTAAGTAATATCTCCCATGCTGAAGATTTGAGGTTTATTTATATTACATATATATGCATATATATGTAAACCATATATATATAAATAAATGAACCATATATATATATATATATATATATATATAAATATATATATATATATGTATGATTTAATGAACATAAATACTAAAATTTAGTGAAGATCCAAAAATCACAGTGACCAGTGTCCCTATATCCCAGGATTAAGAATGCTGCTCTCTGGCTTCTGAATATGTAATGGGAATTAAAATTAGACCTGTCTTTATTATTGAATTTTGCCCTATCAATTTTTCATGCCCCTTGTTAACATGTGTCACCCTTAGGCTATGCCAAACTGATACATTTGTGTGAGACTTCAAAAATCTTGGCAAGAAATGTGTCTTAGGGGGGCACCTCGTGGTGCATTTGGTTGAGCATCTGACTCTTGGTTTCAGTTCAGGTTGTGATCTCAAGGTCCTGAGATCAAGTCTCCCTACGTTGGTTCATGCTCAGCATGGAGTCTGCTTAAGACTCTCTCACCCTCTCCTTCCCCGCCTCCCTGCAGCACACTCTCTCTCTCTTTCAAATAAATAAACAAATCTTTAAAAAAAGAAATGTGTCATAAGAAAAATAGGGCATGTAAAAAAAACTACAAAAATAACCATAATTTTAATTCATCACCCATTAAACCACAGGTGGTTTTCTCTACGGTGCACAATGGTCCCAACTAGATTACTCTTTGAAAAAGCTTGACAGTATGGAACCTAATATTGTTGATTGTGTTTAACTGAAATGTGATGTATCCTACATGAACAAAAATCAAATTATATGTCTTTCTTGATTAAACACATTAAACTTAAGGAAAAATCTAAGTTTCTTCAAATGACCCTTTGTGCTCCCAAACTATCTACTTTTCTAGCTTCTTTTCCTGCTCCATAAAGCCCCTTGTTTTATGCCATACCCAAATAGTACAATTTCCAGAAAAGGGGCATGCTTTATTGCTTTTTATACCTTTGCACATGATATTCCACTTTGCTCCTTCTGATATCTTATCTATCTATATGTAGGAAATTAATTTCTCCTCAGTGTTTTAAATCAAACACTGTCTCCTCCAAGAAGCCCCTCATGCCATCAGTAGGCAGTTAGAAGTTTTCTTCCATGGCCTTACCCATGCCTTGGTTAGAAAACATACCCCATCACTGCAAGTGTTTGTTTCTACACCTCTCATTTCAATTAAATTATAGAGCTCTCATGTGAAGAAGCTATGTTCAAATACTATTTTTTAAAAATTCTCCTTACTGCCTTGAATACTTGACATTCTATTTTTTTTATTTTATTTTTTTATTTATTTCTTTGAGAGAGAGACAGCGAGAGAGGGAACACAAGCAGGGGGAGTGGGAGAGGGAGAAACAGACTTCCCACAGAGCAGGGAGCCTGATGCAGGGCTCGATCCGAAGTCCCTGGGATCAGGCTGAGCCTAAGGCAGACGCTTAATGACTGAGCCACCCAGGTGCCCTGATATTCTATATTTTTAAACAATGAGGTAGAAAACAAAAAGGGAGTAAATGAAAAAGTTTGAATTGCTATTACATTGATTTAAAGTGAGAGAAAAAGCATAGTTAATATAAAAGTTAAAACTAATTACAATTGAAAGTAAAACCTCTTGGAAGTTTATTGTTATCTTTTAAATATTATACAGGATAAGAAAATAGAAGATAAAGTTTCAAGAGAAAGAAAATTTATTATAAACATTGGTTTAATTTATAAATTGATTTTTATGAAGTTATATATTCATTACATCATTCATAGTATAAACTGCCCTGTACTAAGGTTAATCTATAAAATTGAAATAATATTAAGAAACTTGCTTGTTATAGCAGTGATCAAATGAGTTGAAGCTGGTATTTTTCTAGGTATTTGGAGAAAAAATGCTAAACATACTTGATGAACTCTGTAGTCTGTGTTAGCATTCTCTATTTGAACGTGTTTAAGGCAGAGGTTTCCTTATCTGTCAATGCACCAACATAATCCAGAGTTATTATTTTTTAATTGCAAATTTCAGAGTCCTACCTCAAAATTACTACCACAAAATTCAGAACCTCTGAGAAAAAAGTAAAAGATAAGGTAAAAGATTACATGTATTTAGATATGTATTATGCAAATCTAGTCTTGAGTTTTATTTTATAATAACAACTCTGAAGGACAGTTTAATATCTTTTCCCCGTATCAACCTTGTCATAGTAATTGATAATCTCAATATTAATGTGGATGATTTTCTTATTCCTTGTCATCTACACTCCTAACAACCTACATTCCAATTATCTTATCCTTTTTCTCACCCTAGCCACCTTATTTTGTCACCATATCCTGACTTTGTCCTAGCCTTTAACTACAAATCCTCCTTCCTCTCAACTTCAGGCATTCCAAATCTGACTATAACCTTTCGTTTTTCCAGTACTCTCCCTTTTGTATCCCAACCCCAACAATTCCTAACTCTAAGAAACCCTTCATTTGATTTACTAATACTTCCTTTCATTGTCTGTTATCTCACTCAGTTCTCATTTCCTTTTTTACAGAATTTTATTTATTTATTTATTTATTTTAAAGATTTTATTTATTTATCAGGGGGAGAGAGAGAGAGCACAAGCAGGGGGAGTGGCAGGCAGAGGGAGAAGCAGGCTCCCCACTGAGCAGGGAATCTGATGCAGGGCTCGATCCCAGGACTCTGGGATCATGACCTGAGCCTAAGGCAGATGCTTAACTGACTGAGCCACCCAGGTGTTCCCTTTCTTACAGAATTTAAAGTTTGTAATCTGTGTTCTCCTTCAAATACTTCCTTCTTGATACTATATGCAATTAGTCTTTCTTCTTCCTCTTTGGTCACTCCCACTGTACTTCAACCTCCTCTGTTGGTTCTTCCTACCTGCCAGTCTAGAAACATTGGCATGACACAGGGCTCATCTCTTTGATCTTTTCCACCTTCACTCACTGTCTAAGTGACTTCATCAAGTCTGATAGCTTTAATTACCATTTTTATGCTAATGACTGTCATATTTATTTCTCAAGCTCAGATAAACTGTCTTGAACACCAGAGTCTTAACCAAACTCCATATTCAGATGATTCTACTTAAATATTTGGTAGGTTTCTCACATTTAACATATCAAAAACAAGCACGTGATGATTCTCCTCACCATCATCCTGCCTTCTTTTTCATCTTGATTAATGGCAGATCTATTCTACCTCTTCTTAAGCCCCCAAACTAGATTTATTCTGGACTCTTCTCTCTCCCTTATACACCCTTTCCAATCTGTCAACAAGTCCTGTTGACTATACATTTAGAATACCTAGAATTTTACACCTTTTCATACCCTCTGTTTGTACTCTTTTTTTACTTCCCCACTTCTGCCCCTACCTCTAGTTTATTTTAAGCCCAGCAACCATAATGGTTCTGTTAAAAATCCAGGTCTGATCATCCCATTTTTCAAAACCAAACCCATTTTCTTCCCATCTCACTCATAGTAAAAGCCAATATCCTTACTGTGTTCACAATGCCCTAGATTAGACAGAACTTCTCAAACTATTAGTGGTGAAAGTCTTTTTTAGTTGTTTATTTTTTTATTTCCACTATATGATGGCTCAATAATGAGCTATTAGAAAAATGAAGAAAATTAGGACATATAGTATTTTAATACTAATTTTAGTAGACAAAAAGTTATTCTAGTACTCTATCAAATTGTTATAAAAGTTCTCAGTACTTACTCCTAATTTCTTGCGTCTATTTCCCTGTGACTAGTAACAAATTGTTCATGGACCTGTAGAGGCTGGAGTCCACACACTAAATAGCACTGCTCTAGAAGTTCTGCCTACCCCTCTCCACTCGGATCTTTTATTCTGCTGTTTCCTCTTCTTTCCTACACTCCAGCCACAGTGTCATGTGATCAGTTCCAGCACTTCCAGGAACTTTCTGTCTCAAGAATTTTGAACTCCTTTCCTTCTGCCTAGGAGCTGCATGACTTCTCTCCCAACTTCCCTTAGGACGGTACTCAAATGTTGTTAGTCCCCACTGAGGTTTTTCTTGACCATCCTATCTAGAAAGTTATACTCCTTTCCATTATTTCCTAATCCTATTACTTAGTTGATGGGGTTTTTTTGGTATTTATTCTCTAACATACTATTTCTGTTATCTCTGATTGGAATGTAAGCTCTGAGCACAGATTTTTCTGCCTCTAAATTTACTGATGCATTTTCTGCACCTATGCTTGGCATATAGTAGAAGCTTAAAAACATTTTTTAAATAAATGATTATGAATAGCTATTGAGATGTACAAGGCCTTAGCAGTAGAATAAGCATTAAGTACTTGCAAGGTAGTTTAAATAAATTGCTAACATATGAAAATATAATAAACTATTTGTTTTAAGTTTAAATGAAAAGAAAAACTGTTATTATCAATAACTATTGTGCTGGTCCCCTACTGTGCTTAAAGACTGAGGGGAAAAATAAAACTTGTTTATGTGATGTTATTTTTAATGTATTATTTTTTGTTGTGGGGTAATAAAAAAAACAAAAACATCTAGAAGTGTTATTGAATTCATAGAAAACTTTGTTGTATATTGTCCTAGATATTGGTTGTTAAAACCAAAATCCTGAGGTATCTGCAAATGCTTTTATTATTTTATTTATTTTTTTGTAAGTGCTTTTATTATTTTAAATAGGTCTTCATACTTGTAAATACTATGAACCACTGATTTATAGATGAATCAAATTTCAGTTGCTTGAAATTGATTTTGGCAAAATATAGAGAAATAAAGCTATAACTTATTTACCTTTCTCTCCATATTTTAATGATAAAAACATATATTTGTCATGATTATGGTCAGTATTTTGGGTCCTAATTTTGATTTTCAAATGTTCAGAAATGTTTCTCTACTTAATCTATCTAAACATTAATTTGAAGTTTGATAGAAAGTTTCAAAATTTTAAAATTATTTGAAAACTATTCTTCTTTTTAATTCTGTTCTTTCTGAGGCACCTCAGATACTCCTGGTAGTAGTCAAACTAACAAGAAAATGTTCCTTTGCAAATTATTACATTCTCTGCTACTTAACCATATGGTCATTAGTTAATACACTAAGTGCTACTATTATTTATTGACATTAAATTTGCACACATACATTAGTCCATCAATACTATGAAAAAGTCAAATATTTTTTTACTTCTATCTATTTATATTTCAGAAAGAAATCCAAACCATGTTTTTATTCCTAATTTGGAAAGAAAAGAAATAAAATTATTTTATTTCTCATTTAAGTATTTGCACAGAATTCATTTCAGTTACCTATTTTGATTATTTAAAATTAACTGAAAAAGACAGAAAAGGCTCTAAAAAAGGATGATTTGACAGAGAGAAATGGGTGCTTAAAATGTATTCAAATGCATCTTCCAGTTTTAGCTCTAATGTGTAAAAAGCTTCAAAGTTGTCATTCTTGTCCTTAGAACAAGAGAAAGCTGAACAAACTAAAAAGCAATGACTTTTTTGACTCAACAAAGAACTGGAGATACAGGGCAAACAGCCATCTCTAAATCTGGGGTAATAGGCAAATCCAGAAAGTGAAGATCTGTTCACCTGGAGCAGAAGCTACTGGATCCATAAACTGGTAGGAAAACATAAATGGCGATTTTACTGACTTGCTGGAGGCTGAATAAAGACTAATATCAGAGTGAGAAACTCCTGGCATCCACAGTCTTCCAAGGCCTCTACAATTCAGTGTGTTTTACCTCCAGGAACACCACCATGTTCTCACAGGGAATAGTCAAAGAAAGATCCCCTGGTCGCTCCACACAGGGAGGGGAAGATGAACTTTGTTAAATATATCTGCCGAGGTCTCCATAACAAGGCCTACTCTCCAGGGAAAAGACTATGAGAGCCTAATTCCACCTGCTGAAATGGCATTTCTCCTATTCCAACCCCTCTAGCTTTCTTGTCTCACCTTAAGAGCATGGAGGGAGGGGAAGTTAAAGAACGCTACTGAAGATCAAAGCCCAGGGATATTTAATCATAAGAATATTAAATGCTTCCAGCTACCACACGTTACCATCACACCAACAGGGCTCCATCTGAAAGAGTTGTAAAACACAGACTCTCTCTGAGAAGTACTTAGCCTAAGGTCAATAGAGGAGGGGGAAAACAAAAAGAAAACCACCCACATGCTTATAGCAAACATTAAACACAACCCAATTACTAGATAGAGTTATATGAAACTTCACACAAAAGACTGATTTACCTCAGTTCCTTTTACCTGATACATCATGTAGGGCCTTCCATTGTTACAAAAAGAAACAGTCTCCAAATGGAGTTATTTGTGCTAAGCCCCATACCAGCAAACCAAGACTTAATACCTAATCTAATTGCAGTTTCAGCCTCTCCCAGGAATATGACCTTAAGCCAGTCAATCCAGACAGCGCTAGTGAGGTAATCTGCCTGATAGACCCCAGTCTTTTCCCAAAGGGAGGTGACTTGCCTGAAATAATTCTTTGTCTCACCCTTTCTTCCTATAAAAACCTTCCATTTGCACAGCTCTTCAGAGCTCCTTTCTATTTTTTAGATGGGATGCTGCCCAATTCATGAATCATTGAATAAATTCAATTAGATCTTCATATTTACTCGGTTGAATTTTGTTTTTAAAACAATAAAGAACTGCAACGCATGACAAAGGCAATTAAACACACAGTCTGAAGAAGCAAAGCAAGAATCAGAACCAGACTCAAACATGACATAAATGTTGAAGTTATCAAAAAAAGAATTTAAAATAACTATGGTAAATATGTTAAATACTAGTGGAAAAAAGTAGATAACATGCAAGAGATGAGTAATGGAGTGATAGGCATTCTAAGAAAGAAACAGAAGAAAATATTAGAAACACAAATCAGTGCAGCAGGAATGATTGCATCCTTTTTATGTAATATTAGGTTGCTGAAATCAGTGAAAATGATTGGAAAATCACTATGGAAAATAGTGGGGCATCTCAGTAAAAGGATATTAGAAAGGACTTATAAAATTTGGGCATATTTTAGATGATTTCAGAGAAGGCACAATTGGATTGCGTCTTTGCTCTAGATTATGTGCTGTAAGGAAGCTGTGGTAATACTATGATTTGGTATTAAACTAAATCTAACTACAAAGTATGAAGAATGAAGTGAGGCTGAAACTATAATTCACAAACAAAACACATTGTCGTCTGTGCTCATGTAACCAAACTAACGTGAGTTTGCTCCTTGGTGAGTCACAGATGAAACTCCCCCAGGTGAGTTGTTGCACAAAGAAAACTTTGTTTGATCATGGGGGAGTAGCTTCCAAGGCTGTGACTCTCTGAGCAAGGGTGAACAGGTTCCTTTTATTTAGGGCTAGGATAGAGAGGAGAGCCTTGTATTGTATGTGGAGGCAAGCATAAGGTGGCACATGTGCCTTAAGGAAACTTGCCTATACACACATTTTATGATATGCAAATAAGGTTTGTGCACCTCTTTGGGTGGAGATTTAACATAATGAGGTAAAAGTAACTGTCGGTCACTCCATGGGTCCACTCCACAGTCCATCTGCCCGGGCATGAGTCAGGGGTTAAGTTCAAGCCCATCTGGGTGGTCCAGCTGCTGGAACTCTTCAGGCAGTCACTGTTGCTTGAGGCGTAGTTACAGTTTGCATCATGGAATGCTATGCCCCTCAGGTCTTGCCTGAGTTAAAAGATAAACTAGAAAGAAGAGCTTAAGGAAAAATGTGGGACAAAGGTCACTGGATACAAGCCGGTGAGCAGTAAAGGTCAGGTCTTGGGGTCCAGCTGGTGACGTTCACACATGACTAAAGCATGATCTTCCTTTTGTCTTAACTAATTATGGTCACAGAATGGCCTTTTCTGTCATTGGTATTCTGTTACATCGTTTGTTTTCAACACAACATCAACACCAAGCCCCGAGTGAAAGGCCAGCTCTTAACTGCACCGAGATCGAGCTCTCAAACGTCGATGGCTGCTGCTCGCTTTCTCATCAGTTTTGTTTTATTTCATTCAGTGAACTTTTCTCAGTAATGCATAATTGTTTCACTGCCATCTTTATCATACATTCATTTCCCATATGTGTATGTGGAACTATCAATAGCTCTATGATGTAATATTTAAATTGGGAGAGAAAAGATCAGAGCTAAACCATTTTAAATCCTTTGTCAGTTGCCGCTAAGGTATTTTTCAACTTTAAGACTTCGTTAAATTTAATATCTATGGAGAAGCTTACAGCATTAGACTATGTGCCATGGTGAGTGCTGTGAATGTGTAAGACTGATGAATCACAGACCTGTACCTCTGAAACAAATAATACATTATATGTTAAAAAAAAAAAAAGAAGAAGAAGATAGCAGGAAGGGAAAAATGAAGGGGGGGAAATTGGAGGGGGAGATGAACCACGAGAGACTATGGACTCTGAGAAACAAACTGAGGGTTCTAGAGGGGAGGAGGGTGGGGGGATGGGTCATCCTGGTGATGGGTATTAAGGAGGGCATGTATTGAATGGAGCACTGGTGTTATACGCAAACAATAAATCATGGAACACTATATCAAAAACTAATGATGTAATGTATGGTGATTAGCATAATATAATAAAATAAAATTAAAAAAAAGAAAAGAAAAATAAGATTTCAAACCAGAAAAAAAGGTGGTCTAATAGAGAAAAGAAGCTAAACAAACAACTAGGGTTGCTTCAGGGTTAAAGTGCCGAGGGGAAAGAAATCTTAACTTGGCCTGGAGAGGTCAGTCTTTGAGGCAGACATAGGGTTGAAGAGAAAAGTGTAGTGGGAAAGCAGACGCAAGCTCCAAGTATTCCAGTGCAAATAAGTTACATGGCAAGTGCAGGAGACACTTGCTAGGCAAGTGGGGAAGTTAGATAGGAAAGGAACAGCCGCTGAGATGTTTGTGAGCCAGCTACCACTGTGGAATTCAAAATTAGTTTGGCAAAGCTAGAGCAGAAGATAAACATATGGGAGTTGGGGGGAATTAGAGAAAGAATCTGGCTTCGTCCACAAACAGCTGAAAAACAAGCAAACATTTCAAGCAGGAGAATAACATAACTAAATTTATGGTTGCCATATGGAACATGGACATGGGGAGAACAATCTGTAAAGAACTGAAGGCATAGGAACAATTTGGAGGCTCTCTCAAGTAGATCTAAGATGACTTCAGAGCACTGACAAAGAAACTCAGGGGCTACTGACACAGGGTTTTTTTTCTGAAATGTATTTCTATTGTGGTACATGTATAAACTCTCTGTATGTTGTCAAATGATATGGTATGTCCAGTCTTGATTTTCCCAAACCAATTTAACAAATCTACTATTCATTAAGGAACATATCTTTTATAGACCCAGTCTTATAAGACTGAACCCTTAACCTCTGGGATCTGATACTGTCTCTAGGTAGATAGTGTCACAATTGATTTAATTACTTGATAATGTTGAAAAACATACACATTGGAGTTGGTGTCAAATTAAAATGAAGATATTGAACAGAGAAACTGAGCAAATATTAAAAAGCTCTGTAAAGACATCTGGTCCGAAGATGGCCTGAGGTGCAGAGACTCGTACCAGCCCAACTATGATAAAATTCAGGGTTATTTGAAAAATAATTTAAAGGTAAAATTAGGATTATCCTATAATAGCTAAAGGAGAAAGAGTTGAGAATCTACCTATTAGGATTTAAAATTTTATTATTTTTTTTTTTTTAAAGATTTTATTTATTTATTTGACAGAGAGAGACACAGCGAGAGAGGGAACACAAGCAGGGGGAGTGGGAGAGGGAGAAGCAGGCTCCCCGTAGAGCAGGGAGCCCGATGTGGGATTCGATCCCAGGACCCTGGGATCATGACCTGAGCCGAAGGCAGTCACTTAACTGACTGAGCCACCCAGGCGCCCATAGAATTTTATTACTGTTACTATGTGATAGTTTTAGACAGTTTATTACATATTTGATTATGCATAACCTGAATTTATAGCAATATCAGCTAAAATTCACTGTGCACTTAAGACTATATGATCTATCATCCATTTCTCTTAAAAAACAAATATATTTTTATCTTCATATGCTATAGATCCAAATTTATGAAGGAATAGTAAAGATTGAATGAAGGACCTCTAGATATAGTTAGTTGCCAAAATTACATCGAAAAACTCACAGCTGGTCTTTCATAAACTGGAATTTTAGATTGCTGGTGGTCCTTATGAATGGATGAACTTTGTATGATGATTAAGAAGGTGTTCTTTAGAGTATGTGGGTATATGTGTGTGTGTGTATAGACATCCACATTCCTCCTTCTCTCTCTCTATATATGTGCATATAAAAAGTGTTTAGTAGAAGAGTATTCTGAGTTAAAAAAACAAAGTATTGTTTTTTCTTTTTTTTTTCTTTAAAGAATTTATTTATTTGACAGAGAGAGACACAGCCTGAGAGGGAACACAAGCAGGGAGAGTGGGAGAGGGAGAAGCAGGCTTCCCGTGGAGCAAGGAGCCTGATATGGGACTCGATCCCAGGACCCTGGGATCATGACCTGAGCCGAAGGCAGATGCTTAACGACTGAGCCACCCAGGTGCCCCAAAGTATTGGTTTTGGCTATATAAACCATGAAGTAATTATTCTGCAAAAACAAGAATTAGGATATGTTCTACACACAGTAGTAAAAGCTGTAATCTGTTTTCATCTGCCTTAGGAATAATATCAATTTTACAAGGGACAGATGGGAACCATTATTATGCAAAAGTGTGTTCATACCAAGAAGTATATATTTTTACAAAGAGGAAAGACATTTTACTTCAGGTCCATTAAAAGGTACACAGTGTTCTCAAAGTGCAAAAATAAATTTAGGAATATTCCATCCCATTTTGTAGAGGATGAGATGATTCATCCTGATTAGGTTTCCTGTTGAGCCTGAGTGGTTTTAATAAAAGAAGGAAATCAATGACTGGCCATTGGAATATAATGGATCTGTAATGCTATATTTTAATGAGGCAGCAATGGGAGGCCATTAGAATGAAATAGATTGGCCATCAACAGCACATAAAATAATTTATTAAACAAGCTGATGTGCAGATAATAGGGTGACTAAAAGTATGTCATAGGGATATACAAAAAAAGTATGAGACTATAGTTTCCTAATAAGTTTCTAAATAAGGATTATTTTCATGCAAAGGGGAAAAAACATAATTTGCTGATTAGTGATACATATTAGGACCTTTTAACCACCTTTACATTCCATGTTTTGTGTAATTTATGATATAGTAGAGTGACAGTTCATAGTACTTTGGATAAAATCTGCAAGCATATATGCTTTTTGAAAATGATTAACATTAACTAAGAAATTTTTAAATTAGTATTAGTCATCAATAGGTTGTTATTTCTTGTCATACAATCTATATTTGGTCTCTCATTTTTAATGCATGTACTATGTAATTATTACCTAATCAGTATCATTTTTATAAGATCTGAAGTAATTCACTAACTGCAGAAACATAGTTCATTTTGAGAAAGCTACATGTGCTATTTGTAGTCATATTCAAAATATAGAGTAAGCACTTCCTTCATAACAGAGAACCATCTACTCTTTTAATATTTCCATATTGTCTCCGCACTCCAGAATCTAGGTTAAAATAATAATTCAGCCTACCAAAGGCAACAACTGTCTTAGTAAGATGAATTAAAATATGATTAAAATTAATTCAAACTATAACTAGAATTGCTTTGAAATTAATGGTTAAAGTTTTATAGTGATATATTAGAAGCTTACCACTGTCAATCTTTAATGAATTCATTTTAATCATTATGCTAACTAAGTACATATAATCAAGTGGAGTTGAGACATAAAATTTCAGCCTTCTGGGTTACAATGTTATTTTTATCTCTTTTGTTCACTCATTGCTATCTTGTCACAAGTTATGCACAACTTAATTTAAATACTCTTCTTCAATAGCAATATGCAGAAGAATGAAACTGAACCACTTTCTTACACCATACAGAAAAATAAATTCAAAATTGATGAAAGACCTAAATGTGAGACAGGAAACCATCAAAATCCTAGAGGAGAACACAGGCAGAAACTTTTGACCTCAGCCGTAGCAAATTCTTATTAGACACATCACCAGAGGCAAGGAAAACAAAAGCAAAAATGAAGAATTGGGATTTCATCAAGATAAAAAGCTTCTGCATAGTGAAGGAAACCATCACGCAGCCTACGGAATGGGAGAAGGTATTTGCAAATGACATTTCTGATAAAGGGTTAGTATCTAAAGTCTATAAAGAACTTATCAAAATCAATACCCAAAAACAAATTATCCAGTTAAGAAATGGGCAGAAGACATGGATAGACTTTTTCCAAAGAAGACATCCAGATGTCCAATAGACACATGAAAAGATGTTCATCTCTCATCATCAGGGAAATACAAATCAAAACCACGATGAGATACCACTTCACACCTGTCAGAATGGCTAAAATTAACAACTCAGGAAACAACAGGTATTGGTGAAGATGCCAAGAAACGGGAACCCTCTTGCACTGCTGGTGGGAATGCAAACTGGTGCAGCCACTCTGGAGAACAGTATGGAGGTTTCTGAGAAAGTTAAACATAGAACTACCCTAGGATCCAGCAATTGCGCTACCAGGTATTTACCCAAAGGATACAAAAATGCAGATTTGAAGGGGTGCATGCATCCTGATGTTTATAGCAGCATTATCAACAATAGCTAAATTATGGAAAGAGCCCAACTTGCCATTTGCTACAATGTGGCTGGAACTAGAGTGTATTATATGCTAAGTGAAATAAGTCTGTGAGAGAAAGACAAATATCATATTCACCCACTCAAATGTGGAATTTAAAAAAGAAAACAGATGAACATACGGGAAGGGGGAAAAGAAAAAGAAAAAGGGAGAGAGGGACTAAAAGAACAATAGAGAACAAACTGAGGGTTGTTCTCAGGAAGGTGGGTGGGGGATAGGCTAGATGGGGGATGGGCATTAAGGATGGGACTTGTGATGAGCACTGGGTGTTGTATGTAAATGATGAATTACTAAATTCTACTCCAGAAACCAATATTGCACTGTGCATTTAAGTAAAAAAATAAATACTCTTCAGGCAAAAATCCTCTGGTCCATTTGCCCTTTCCTTTGTCTTACAGTAACAACACCAGCAAGTTGCACATTCCTCTTCCTGAAACTTGTTAAGTCTTTGTTTTAGACCTGACATTTTTTTCCTTTACATTGAGGTGAATACACTTACCCTATGCCTCCATACATGGAACTGAGAGAGGTCAGTAAATTAAGACTAATAACCTCTTTTCTTTAGTAAAGATATATTGCAATGGAAGTTTTACTTTTCTTAAATAATGAAGAAATTACTCACTTTTAAAAATCACTTTCAAGAGAGCTTAATTAACAACATAGCTCATATTTCTTTTCATATGTAATCCATTCATGAGGATAAAGAAGAATTTTAATTAAATATTCCAATTAAAACCAATATAAATCTATATTATTAGTTAAAAAAAACATTAGGTTTAAAATTTTTGAGAATATTTATATTTCCTGTGGTAAAACCCTGATTGAGTTAACAAGTAGTCTCTTAAAAACTATTCTATATTTCATAGCTTAATAGGTGATAAAGCTTCAGAAATGGCAGTGATAGAGTCTATTGAGGAAAAAAGCTCATTTTATATATAGAGAGAGATACATATAAAATATGGTATAATAATACAGTATAATAACCACTCCACTATAAAGGAATATACAATGCCACTTGAAGCCTATTTACAGGGACACCTGATAGGGGAAAAAAAAGAAGCTTCAGAGGAAGAACAGAACATAATTTATAAAATTTACGACTGAAAAGGAAGAACATCTTCATTGTTATGTTCATAAATGTATTCACACAAGTAAATGGTGTTTTTTGGTAACTCCATCTGGTTTATTTCAATTCAGAGTTAAAGGACAGCAAACATGTTTTTAAGTAGGTAATGAATTAAATCAAAATACATTCCACTGAAACACTGAAAGATAAGGATTGATTCAAAAAATGAAATATATATGGGGCGCCTGGGTGGCTCAGTTGGTTAAGTGTCCAACTCTTGGTTTCAGTTCAGGTCATGATCTTATGGGCTGTGAGGTCGAGCCCTGCACGGGGCTCCTCGCTCAGTGGGGAATCTGCTTAAAATTCTGTCTCTCCCTCTGCCCCTCCCCCCACTCTCATGCTCTCTCTCTCTCTCAAATAAATAAATAAATCTTTAAAAAAATAAATATATGTAATAGATAACTACATATTAAATGGTATCACACATGAGTAAACAGAGAATTTGGTATTCCACATAAAAGCAAAACCCTAATGCAAATTAGGAGGCGGGGGCAATATACCACCTTCCTAGAAGCATTAGTGTCCTTGCACATGACTCAGTAAGTGGTATCTCATCAAATATTAAGTGGAAATTAGATGCTAAGATTACATGGAATTTTACTATTTTATTATTTTACTTTATCCACCATTTTACCTCGCTTGTACTTTTTATTTTTTCCTCCTAAAATAAGCATACATTATATATACCCTTAAAAGGTAGAATATATACGCCAGAATAAAAAAGTAGAGTCATTAAATAAGTACATTTTAGGAAGAACTATTAGAGTGTTTCCAAAGAGTACTGATTTTCTTTTTTAGCTTACAATTTGCTTTTTTCAAAGACAGGAAAGTTTTGTTTATGACATTTATAAAATAAAATATTATATGCTCATTTTAGTCACAAAATACAGTCTCCACCCTGTAATTAGTTTGTCAGGTTCTACATAATAGGCACAGCTTCCAACTTCAAGTTCACACTTATTCCGTGTTATGTTCCTCAGGCCTGTGATACAGACGGGTTGTCCATAAGAGAGGAAGAAATGTGATCACCTTCTTTCTTTCCTTGCCTTTCTTTATCAGCTCACTCATCATGGCTTTTGGCCTGCTTTGTTTGGAGCAGGTGGAAGCAGGTTAAGATTCAAAGAGCATAAGGAGGAAATAAGGCAGTTGCATTGATTTACTGCTACGTAATGGTCACTGGAAATGTTTGTAGAAGTACCAAGGTACAAGGGAGGTGTTTGACCATCTAATCTGTAGACCTTTCTAGAAGGAGATCCTTAAAATATGAGTCTTGAACTCTTCATTTTTACTGACTATAAAAATGTAAGATTATTAAGGATTTTTAGGAAGGATTTTTTGAGAGAGCTCATTTAGAGAAAGCTGCATAGTAAATACCTCACTCAAAAAAGGAATGTTGGTGTTCCCTTAAGGAGATGGGCTTCAGTGAGGCTACTCAGAAGCTCTGGTCTGTATCCCCTGAGATTAGAGAACTCAGTGGACAACGGGCTAGACTTTTGCCTGGGAAACTCATAGGAAAAAGAGTGAAAGCAAGTTGCTCCTGTTTGAAGATCAGCCAAATTGAGTCTGTGTTTGTCAATTAATGTGATTGTAGGACTTTGGCTTATCTAAAAGTACCTGCCGTAATTATGAAGCCTCCTGAAGTGTTTATTTGGAGTCAAGAGAAATATGTCATTCACTGGGTAAATTGTGAAGGGGCTGTGAAAGAAAAAAATACAGTTGCTTATGATTTCCATTCTTCAGTTCTGCTTCAGTGTTCCCGGTTATGCTTGAATAACTTTAGCACAATTCTTTTGTTGGTTCAAGAACAAACAGAAGTGAAAACCATTTGTGCATCCTTTTCACAATTTAAATAAGTATGGATCATCATTCCCTTTATGATATTTTCTGGTCTTGCCTAGCTCAGTAATTTTTTTAATAAATAATAACACTAGTATTATTATTTATGTTATGTTTGGTTTAAAAGTAAGTTCTAAATATCATATTTTCTCAATTGTCATTTGCATATTTTAACAGATAATTTTTCTTTAAAAATATGATGATATATTAATGGAACTCTGTTAATATTTTCATATATTAATGACCTTCATCAAAATTTTAACTAATCTAAACTAAACCTGTCTGATGACAAAGGTATCTATCTCACCTCCTCAGGATTTACTCAATCCCTTCCTTCTATCTATAAAGCACTACTTATAAATATTTGTGAGGTGGTCCTCTTCTATTACTTCGTCAGTAACGAGGATCTTTTTCTCTGAATATGACACAGTTTCTTATAATCCGTTCATTTCCCTTATTGCCACCAGCTATCTGCCCTTCTAGGTCTGTTCCTACGTTCATTATTTTTGTGCCCTCTGGTCATGCCACTGAGAAGTCAGTCCTAACATTTCATGGAATAACCTTAACCCTTTTCCAGATATTACTTTTTGGAGGCAGCAAAACATTCATTTTTCATTCATGGTTTCATTCTTTAAGTTCATTTGTATATGAAATTTAGAATATTGGCTATTGCTTCCTTTTGAGGAAAAAACTGTACAGTTCAAGCTGTTTTAATTACTTACAGAACTAGTCCCGCTTATTTATAGCAACTTGTCTCTAAAAGAGACTTCAGAAATGATTTTGTTTGTTTTTCATGTAGTTCTATAACATGATTGTTGACTATAAAATCATTCTGATTGAAAGTCAGTTGAACTTTGAAATTAGTAACCATCTATTTAAAAAGTTATATTTTTATAAAATGCAAGCAACTTCATTTTTAGTGAAAAATATTTTTAAATTGTGACTTAATTTGAAGTAGCAGTTCTTTTCAATTTAATTTCCCTATATTTCTTTTTTTTTTTTTAAGGTTTATTTATTTATTTGACAGAGAGAGAGAGAAAGAGAGCAGAAGCAGGGGATGCTGCAGGCAGAGGGAGAAGGGAGAAGCAGGCTTCCTGCAGAGCAGGGAGCCCGATGCAGAACTTGATCCCAGGACCCTGGGATCATGACCTGAGCTGAAGGCAGAAGCTTAACCAACTGAGCACCCAGGGGCCCCATAATTTCCCTATATTTCTTAAAATATTATATCTGTATCTATTTTTATTTATTTTTATTTTTATTTTTTAAAGATTTTACTTATTTATTTGAGAGAGAGAATGAGAGAGAGCGCATGAGGGGGGGAGGGTCAGAGGGAGAAGCAGACTGCCTGCAGAGCAGGGAGCCCAATGCAGGACTCGATCCAGGGACTCCAGGATCATGACCTGAGCTGAAGGCAGTCGCTTAACCAACTGAGCCACCCAGGCGCCCTGTATCTATTTTGAAAAAAAAGACAAAATTATATCTATTATCTATCTATATGTTCCCTTCTTCACTACTTCTTTTTCGTACAAGATCCAAAGAACAAATCAATCACAGGAAGGATGACACAAGAATTTCCTCACTAATCAAATTTGATATGTCAATCTAGATCTTGAACAGATAAACACTAAGGCATTGTTAACTACTTTGAAAAAAATCTTAGCGAATATTACCTTAGCATTATTTAAATCAAATTTAATTTTCATTTTTATTTTTATTGTATATATTATTATTTTAAAAATACAGAAATTATTATAATGTGTAAAGGAATTTATTCATGAATGAGCAAATAATAATAGTCCATGGCAGTTATCCACTAATTAAAAAAGAAATTCTAAGTTACATACGTGTGTGTACACACACGAACACATATACATACAGCTGAAAACAAAATTGTAAAATAAATGCACTAGATGATATAAAATTTGTTAAATCAGGGACTCAAAATAGAGATGGTGGGCTACAGGAAGGCAGTGAATAGTTTTGTTTTATACATCTTTCTTACGCTTTGGTTCACTGCCTAGAATATGTATGTTTTACAGTACTATACTGAAAACCAATTTTTATGATGCAAAGGTATTATTAAAAATTCATAAGTAATTGAATATTAAGACTTTTGGATATTTTAATAAAAGAGTTATTTTTATTCTAATTATATGAAATGTTACATAAAAACTTCATTTTAGGGGCGCCTGGGTGGCTCAGTTGGTTGGGCGACTGCCTTCGGCTCAGGTCATGATCCTGGAGTCCCTGGATCGAGTCCCGCATTGGGCTCCCTGCTCGGCAGGGAGCCTGCTTCTCCCTCTGACCCTCCCCCATCTCATGTGCTCTCTCTCTCTCATTCTCTCTGTCTCAAATAAATAAATAAAAAAATCTTTAAAAAAAAAAAAAAAAAAAAAAACTTCATTTTAGCCCACTTTTAATAGCTTGCTTTTATTTATAGTTCTTAATATGAAAATTAAATTGATAGCACAATTAATGAGCCACAGAACTCAATGTATTGTTTTCATATTTAGAATTACAATAAAATTATAATTTTCCTTATTTATTTACATCAACTGATGCATTAAAGTCTCAACATCTGTCAGTAAACATATGCTTCACAATCATACTAACTAATTGTTTTTTTAGGGTACTCAAGAACAAATGATTTCCACTAAAGGAGAAAAAGGTGCTCAAATATTCAAATCAGTCCCAGTGAAATGATTCATAAAAACTCTCTACTCATGCTAAATTTACCATTAAATCCTGAATCAGAGTGTATAGCTGTTATTTTTGACATCTCTCTAACATCTTTCAAGCTAATTTCCCTTTCCTTATTTTATTATAAGAATTGTTGAATCTGCTGCATAGATTTTAATAGTTCTTCTGGAAGGCAAGGGACATGACAGGTTAAATCAGCTCTGAATAACATCTAGTAAAGACAGGTACCTGAGTAAATTAAACATAACTCACCACTGATGTTCACAGATACATTTTTTAAAAGAAGACATAACAGTGCAAAGACATGTTGGACATTCACCATATTTAGAAATGTTTATCCAAGTTTTTCTTTTTTCCCATAACACCATAGCAGAAACTATGAAAAAAGGAAAGACAAATTTGCTTAGCTCTGAAAATAAAAATTGAAGGACTACTACTGTTTCTCAAAAAAAAAAAAAAAATGCCTGAGTCTGGAAGATAAAACAAAAAGTTATTACTTTGTTCCTTGAATGGAGAATTTAACAAAAATTTAATACTCCTAGGCCAAACAGGAAAAAAAAGGTAAAATTTTGTGCATTTTCACTATTTGGCAAAATTGTTACCGTAGAACCTTAGTGAACACAGAACTTCTCCAGGTGACCAGTGAAGCAGACAAGTCCGTGTTTCATTTTTAGTAGAGATGAAAGTGTAGGTTATGGATATCTTTAAATTTCAGCAAGTCATATGACTTGATATAAGAAAACCTAAATTTGACTGTGTTTAAGATTGTGTATTGCTTGTTCATTTTATCAAGTGCTGCTTTCCTGTTATGAAGGTTGGTTTTTCTGTTATACTGTAGAATAAAGCTGTTTCTTGCAGGCTAAATTACCAGTGTGGCCTGGTCTTGTCCTGTTGCATAATAGTTGACATAAAACAAACAGCTTTTGAGAGAAATCAAGAACACTGGAGAAATTAAATGATAAAATTTTAGCTGGTAATATCAGTATTAAAGTTGTCATCCTTTTGCTTGTGGAAAATTGTAAGTGACTTCTCTTTCAAAAGGTGTAAAAATCAGATTTTAAATGCATAAACCAAAACCTTAATTCCTTTAACAACATACTTACCATGGAATAAATTTATTTACTTATTACAGCATTATATTTAAATAATGAACATCTGTTTATCCAAGATCAAATGAGGAAGGATTAAACTATGGTTACTTTCAGTGCTTAAGCTTTATGTTCAAGAATAGTAGGATAAATAATATGTGGCTAAAGTGTTCACTGCTCAGTTTCAGGTGAAAATAAAATCCTTCAGCAATACAAATGACTGCTGATTTATTTTCTGTACTCCAAAATTTGTTTAGAAGTAAATTGCTATAGGAGCACCTGAGCAATAGGGTGGCTCAGTTCATTAAGCGACTGCCTTCAGCTCAGGTCGTGATCCCAGGGTCCTGGGATTGAGCCCCCATCAGCCTCCCTGCTCAGTGGGGAGTCTGCTTCTCCCTCTCCTGCTCCCCTGCTTGTGCCCTCTCTCTCTTTCTCTCTGTCAGATGAATGAATAAAAGCTTAAAGAAAAAAGTAAATTGCTATATATAGAAACCTGATTTTTCCATTGGTAGTATATATTGAAAAATTAGTGACGCATTACCATAGAAAATACATTGATTCAATGACATAATTTAATCACTGCCTTCATCTAAGGCTTGGACAGGGGATTCAGGATAACTATGATTTCAAATCAGCTCTGCCACCCAATACATGATGTTTCAGGCTATTGTTTATTTCCTTGAGCCTGTTTTCCAATTTCTGAAATATTGGTGTTTAGACTAGATGATCTGTAAGGTCCTTATCTCTTTCATTCTCTAATATTCTCCAAACTCAAACAATGGGCTGTGGCATCTTGGGAGATTGCACTGAACATATACAGTGGTGACCCTCCAATGTGTCAGATTCTTGTGTAATTTCCTCCTTTTGAGTGCATGTGGAATCTATGACTTATCTTTAACCGATAGGAAATGGCAAAGACAATAGGATATCACTTCCATGATTAGATTACACTGTATAAGACTTCATCTTAGTAGCTGGAGCATGCGATTCTCTTGTTGGCCTTGAAGAAGCAAAAAGTTATGTTGTGAGGGCCATGTGGCAGGAAATGTTCGGTGGCCTCTGTGACCTGAAGACAGTTCTTTTCCAACAGTCAGTGAGAAGCTGGGCCCTCAGTCACATAGTGGCAAGGAAATGCATTCTGCCAACAACCTCAATGAGCTTAGAAGGGGATTCTTCACTAATCAAGCTTCTAGATGAGAATTTAGTCCTGTTGACATCTTAATTACTACCTTGTTGAGACCCTGAGCAGAGGATCCTGCTAAACCATGCCCAGACTTCTGACCCAAAAAACTGAGATCATGTGTGTTGCTTTGTTTGTTACTTAGCAATAGAAAATGAATACAGGAATACAGGTTCAGATTTCTTGTCTTGGAAATTTGCTGATTGGAAAAACAATAACAACAACACAAAGAAACAAGCAAACAAAAAACTCACCTAAGTGTGGAGAAGTTATTTTTTTGGCTTATTTCAAAGTAGTATTTTTGTACTTTCTCTCATTTTTCTTTTGCCTAATAGTTCCTTAGAGGGGCAATTAATAAGGAGGAATGGGGAAATGTAATTCTCCAGGCAGCTATTAGGTAAAGCTTTTTAGTGTTATAGGCATAATCTGTGATATAGAATTGTTTTTCACTTTTGGCTTGGTTTTGTAAAATTGAGAATGATAGAAATGCATTACTTTCTTTCCTTAGTCACCCACCCCCTGACTCCTATAAGCATTGGAGTCATGACACCCGAATTGTAACTCTATCACTTTCGAATAATTCCTTACAAGTGGTCAAATGCTTATTGAGAAAATCCCCAGTAAGTTAGAGTAATTATCTGGAGAGGTCAATCTCATTTACTAACAAGCATGTTCAAAATTTAAAATTATTCACTGTTATTTGTATTTTCATTTATGTGCAATACCTCTAGCAAGATCCTGAGCTCAGAGACCAGAGCTAGAGGAGACTCAAGAGAGCATCAATAAAAACACCTCATTTTACAGGTAAAGAAAGGTTTCCCAGAAAAGTTGAAATGAATCCTTAAGATTAGTCATACATAATGTCACATAACTAGGGCAAGAACACAAAACTTAAAATTAACAAAATATATTTGAACACTTATGTAGTCGCATAAGATTTTGAAATTATTTTGGAATTTTAAATAACATTACAAGTATAGAATAAAATAATAATCATCTGTATTCCTTCCCATCTGAAATTAAACACTGTTAATATCCTGACATTTTGCTACCATTTTTCCAGAATAAATACTATATTACATGGCACAAATATGAACTACTAAAAAGATGGAAGCATAAAACAGACACCACAAAATGTACCATCAAAAAATTACCATCCAATGCCATTAAAAAAATTGATTTGTTGTCACATGGCTTTGAAGTGACATCCAGTTGGTTGAATGGAACCCAACCGTAGGGCTATTAAAGCTCATTTTTGTTCTGTAATTCCCTAAGTAGTTCACTTGCAAATTTAAATGGAACTAACCCTCTTTAAAGAAGTGGTCTTTGAAAAAATTGAGGTAGTAATGGGGCCATCTCCTTGAAAAGAGCACTGTAGAAAGTGGGACAATCTGTTCAAAGATGAGGCAATACCTCATGTATTTTTAAATCAGCCAGGAGGCCATTGCGGTTGAGCAGAAGTTCTTGTAGTCTACAATGCTTTGACAATTGAGCCTTCCATTATACCTCATCTATCATCCACTGCTTTGCTTATACTACTTCAGCTCTCCTTTGCATCTAAACGAAAACTATTTGATGATGTTAAGCAGATGACTATCCTATTCAGCTTAAAATGTTGCTTCACATATTGTTTTGTTAACAGTTTGATTTTGTGCTTGGTGCAAGTGTAGTGTAACTGGAGAATTAGATTTAACCAGTGTTGCGTTTTTATTGAGGTAAAAAGAATGAAATGAAAGAGAGTTAAGGGAGCTCAGGGTATTTGCAATAGGGTGGTTATAATGATTGACTATGGAGTTTAAGTATAGTGGGAAGAAATCACATTAACGGTGACATAATTGAAATGGCTGACATAAGTGAATAATAGAATCAATGGACTGGCACCCTATCATCAGGGAGTCAACAAAGTAATACACAAATTAAGTAGGAATTGAAGAGAGTGAGATGTATGTCACAGATTGCCCTTAGTAGTGATGTTCTTTAGTGTTATAAACGAATGAGAGTCTGGGGTATAGTGGAGGATAGATCATAGGAGGAAGGGTGTTTCTCTGGGATAAAGCCAACTGGCACTTGAAAGTCTTACAGAGGAATTGGTGTTCTCAGAAGAGAGTAGGTTTCCATAAAAGCTGGATCATTCAGGAAAGAAATATTCAGATAAGACACTATATTTGTAGAGCATTTTGCTACAGATGATTTGGCAATTTCAAAGAGGACAGTGGGGATATTTTTAAAAAGTGAAGAGATATGTTGGGAACAAGATAAGGTATATGGATAAATCTATGAGATTAGAATTTAAGACATAAAGACATGACTTTGGAATCTTGGAGCTTTCATGTGGTGACTAGATCTACAGGGACAAAAAAGATAATGCAATTCATATTAGACAAGGAAGATAGTGCTAATGATATTTAGAGTATTAGGAAATAGGAGAAGTGTGAATCTGGAGCATTCTCTTGATCCCTGGCAATTGAAGCAAAAGGATTGACTTTTGGAAAGATAAAGTGTTGCTGTAGGTTCATGAGCCTTCTTTGACTAGAAACAGTGTCGTCAATGCTGAGTAGAAGTAGGTAGTTAAAATGTTTGATCTAGTACATGGGATTCGATTTTGACCTTTGTTGGAGGACTGATAAAATTACTTAGAGTTGCACAAGGTTTTCCATTGATCACTGCTAATGGGATTGACAATGACCAGGGAAGCTTGGTATAATTCAGGAACATAGGACCCAATTGAGTTCCTGCAGAACATTATTCAAGACATCATGTAGGGGTGTCTGGGTGGCTCAGTCTGTTAAGCATCTGACTCTTGATCTCAGCTTAGGTCTTGATCTCAGGGTCATGAGTTCAACCCCTGTGTTTTTAAAATAATAAA
The DNA here is from genome assembly GCF_004348235.1 of Phoca vitulina. Taxonomy (NCBI): domain Eukaryota; kingdom Metazoa; phylum Chordata; class Mammalia; order Carnivora; family Phocidae; genus Phoca; species Phoca vitulina. Next base: position 76,440,094 of record NW_022589711.1, on the reverse strand, counting down.
ACAAACAAACAAAAAACCAAATCATTATGTGAAGCATGACACAGATAAAACAGTTTTTTTTTAACTATGTAAAGATTAAATCTCAAACATATTCTTGCTTGAACTATCACAGAAATTGAATCAGTGGGGCTAATTAATGAGGCTTTAATGCTTTAGTTTACTCTAGCATATTCTTTTTGATCAAACACTTTCTTTCAGTGTAGGAACTAGCTATGCTTTTAAGTCTAAATAATGCCCTTTACTAAAAATCTTCAGTCTTTACATACTGATAAAGAACAATACTATATACATTTTAAAGGCTTAAGCTTAAATGAAGACTCCACTTGTCACATTGGGCAAAGCAAATAATTTTTATTGATTTCTATTTCTTTATCTGTTAAATGAAGATAACAGTGCCTTTTAAGAAAGCTTTTCTTGATCTATAGTTTGGTTTTTGCTGCTATTCTCTGTCTATAGCACTGGAGCAGACTTCTATTATAGTAAGGTAAGGTAAGGTAACTATACAATTTATCTTCTAAATTTTTGAAAGTCAAAGCAGGTGCTAGTTATGAATGTTGAGAATACAGTTTTTATTAAACTTCATATCAATTTCTCTACTTTTAAAAAATGATAATACTTCATTTATTTTTTAAAAATGAGCATCATTGTGGGGTAGCCCTGTCTTGGGTACTCAGGATTCTACTCTCTAACTTCAGAAAGCCAAAATTTGGTACTGAAATACTAGTAGACCATTGGATACAAAAGAGAGTTATAAGGGCAATAACGGAGGTAAATTAATAAAAGGTATGTATATTTTAACATGAATAATTTATGACTAATTTCTTACTGTTTGAAATAACTGTTTGAACAGATTACCATAAAAACACGGGGAAGGAGTGAGATATTATGGGAAAAAATGGCTGAAATCAGGAAACCATGTTCTGACATTACCTGTATGATCTTGGAAAAGTTTCCCATGCTCACTCCAGATTTCCTTATCATAACATTTGTCGTAAAAGCCCATTTCAGGGGCACCTGGGTGGCTCAGATGGTTAAGCATCTGCCTTTGGCTCAGGTCAGGATCTCAAGACCCTGGGATAGAGCTGTACATTGGGCTCCCTGCTCAGGGGGAGTCTGCTTCTCCGTCTCCCATTGTCCTTCCTCCTGCTTGTACACACACACACTCTCTCTCTATCTCACAAATAAATAAATAAAATCTTAAAAAAAAAAAATAAAATAAAAGCCCACTTTACTGGTTTATTAAAAGGACTGTGAAAGTTTCTAGCACAGTATCTTACACAAAGTAGGCTCTCAGTTAATGTTGCTAACCCTTCCTTTCTTTGTGATACTAATACCATATAAAACTTAAGAAAAGATATAAAAGCTACTTTTTGTTTTCTGGTCAGATAGAAAACAATAAATCTTCCCTGTGTTTTGTCAACTCTAAATTAGGAGACAAATACATCGAGTTAGCTATAAATGAACCTTTATAGAAAAGAGGAACGGTTGCAATTAACAAAGGATGATAACCAACCTTACTTTTATCTCTTAAGGAGATGATCATTCTTTAATATGTATCTTTACAAGAAAAAGTAAAGATAAGCCCTAAACCTTATCTATGCCGTTAAATTGTAGGGACTTTTTTCTTAGGCACTATTCTCTGTCCTTCTCATTACTTAACCGGCTTAATACAGATGACTTACACATTAATTGGGGTCCGAGATTCCAAGATTAGAAACATTGTGTCATGTATTTTATTTTTTTATTTATTATTTTTTAAAGATTTTATTTATTTATTTAACATAGAGAGACAGCAAGAGAGGAAACACAAGCAGAGGGAAGGGGAGAGAGAGAAGCAGGCTTCCCGCGGAGCAGGGAGCCTGATGTGGGGCTTGATCCCAGGACACTGGGATCATGACCTGAGCCGAAGGCAGACGCTTAACGACTGAGCCACCCAGGCGCCCCAGTGTCATGTATTTTAAAATGAAATATGGACTGTTGACAAAATAAAAAAGCATTATACTTAAATAAATGTGTTTGGGGGCACCTGGGTGGCTCAGTCGGTTAAGCGGCTGCCTTCAGCTCAGGTCGTAATCCCAGGGTCCCGGGATCGAGCCCCGCATTGGGCTCCCCGCTCAGCGCAGAGCCTGCTTCTCCCTCTCCCTCTGCCTGCCTCTCTGCCTGCTTGTTCTCTCTCTCTGTGTCAAATAAATAAATAAAATCTTAATAAATAAATAAATAAATAAATAAATAAATAAATAAATAAATGTGTTTGGGAGAAGAATTCTAAAGAATATTAAATAAACATAACTATGAAAGAGTAAATATAACTATAACATCTCTGAGGGAGAGTTAAGAGGGAGCAAAGGCTTTTGGTAGACATGATATCAATGATATGCCATAGACATGAAGATATGGTCTACATTTTTCAGGATAAGTTTTATTTCATGCAATGTAACATTTTAAAATGTAATAAGTATATAATTCAGTGACATTTTAGTTTCTGCGTTTATAAAATGCAGATTTTGTCAGCACATTTATATGACTTTTCGTTCACACAGTACCATCATTGAAAATGTGCTTATCCCTATGTCACTGGTTTTCTTGCTATTACAAGGTAAACCTTCTCTACTGGCATATTCATAGATTATGCTTAGCTAAGTGTTCTTCTTAGAATGCTGAAAAAATAATCTGAAAACAAGTTAATTAATGACCTGTCCAGTAATCCATAGAGAGCTTATGCACTGAGTCCTAAGGAGAGTTCAAACATTTCACTCTCTCGAAGAAAATATTTTAATCAAGGAAGTATAAATTTAAAATTCAATTTGCAATAACCAAGTATCAAGTATTGCATCCACTTGGATACATTCCATATAGCATATTACATCTGAATATGTGTGGGAAGAAGTATATATATTTACAAAATGCCTTAGATTCTACCCAAATTATGTACATGTGTGTGTGTGTGTGTGTGTGTGTATTAAATTTATAGATAAAGAAATCAAGGCTTAAAACTGAATTGATGGGCGCCTGGGTGGCTCAGTTGGCTAAGCGACTGCCTTCGGCTCAGGTCATGATCCTGGAGTCCTGGGATTGAGTCCCGCATCGGGCTACCTGCTCAGCAGGGAGTCTGCTTCTCCCTCTCCTGCTCCCCCCTCTTGTGCTCTTTCTCTCTCTCACTCTCTCTCTCAAATAAATAAATAAAATCTTAAAAACAAACAAACAAACAAAAAAAAAAACAAAAAACAAAAAACTGAATTGATAACAGACTTCTGATTTGTCTATAATTCTATTCCTTGGTCAGAATCTAAAATAGATCTAATATTTGCCAAATAAGTTAAGTCTTATTAGTGTATGTATATATGTGTGTATGTATACATTTATGTATATGTATATCTACATGTACATATACACACATAGGTAAGTATAATAGAAAATTAGAAATAACTGTAGATCTAGCTCCATCTGATTACTATAATTTCAGTTTCTGTAGTGTATAATGATTAATACCATAAATTGTAGAATTAAATTGATCAGAGAGATAATTCTTTTTCCATAATTTGCATTACGTTAGACAAGTTACTTGACTTCTCTAACCTTCCTAATTGGATTTAACTGATATTGGTAAACTTGGTATTTGTTTCTCTTAGACTTCTTTGTCCAGGTCTCAGATATATTCACTTTATACCAAATTTTGTACTGTTAATACTTAGAACACTACCCGTGTATGTACCAATCACATAGTTCATGTGATTGTATATGCTATCACTGTATAGTACATTGTAAGTGTGTGTGTGTGAGTGTGTGTTTATGAATGGATAGAAAGACAGACAGATAGATAAGCAGATAGATATGCAGATATAGATAAAAATCATGCACTCTTAGGATGTGAGAAGAGGAAGAGAAGGGAACTGTGATACATTTTGTACAAAAGTCCCAATCCACTGGGGCACCAGGGTGGCTCAGGTGGTTAAGTGTCTGCCTTGGGCTCAGGTCATGATCTCCAGGTCCTGGAATCGAGCCCCACATCAGGCTCCCTGCTCGGCAGGGAGTCTGCTTCTCCCTCTCCCTCTGCCTCTCCCCCTGCTTGTGCTCTCTGTCTCTCTCAAATGAATTTAAAAAAATCTTTAAAAACCCCCCCCAAAGCCCAAAAGCTTCAATTCAGAAATTTAAAAAATGATATAGATAAAATAACAGTAAAATCACAGGCAAATTTAGAGGCTGGTATGGGTATAAAACAGAAGTTTCAGGAATCCCATTATACTGTGTAAAATTCCTTAATATAAAAATTTTAAGAAGTAATATTTATACCCCAGAATATCATAAGCATTCTCTTAACATAATAAGAAATGTGAGGAATTCACTAGATACTAATTTAGGAATAATCTATAAATATGGTAGTCACTATAAACTTTATGTTCAAGGAACATATTTAACTACCTATTTGAAATCTCTTTTTGGAATTAGACTTACTATGTCTAGCTTTGCCAATCCAAATATAGGTCTACTCCATCACCAGCTGTTTCCCACCTCAGGGAATGGAGTGACATTACCATTCATCCAGATGTCTCACAGTGGGAACCTAGGAATTGTCTTTTATTTCTCCCTTTCCCCTATTCTCTTTTGCTAACCCATAAACAAATCCGATTTATTCTATCTTTACTGCTAACATCTTGATCTAGGCCACTACGAGACCTAGTGAAATAACATTCTAACTTTCTTCTTTCTTCTCTCTTTTGCCTTCAGTCCATTCATTTTCTATTTATTGGCAAGGAGACCTTCAAATGCAAATCACATTATGTCATTTACTCACCTAAAATCTTTCACTAGCATCTCATTGCACTGAAAGTTAAATCCAGAAATCTTTCTATAATATATAAGCCCCAGAGGGGTATGTTCTTCCTAGTCCTTCAATTTTGTACTTTCAGTCCTTTTTGGTGTACTAAACCAAACAGTGATACTCTTTCCATTCCTTAAACATGTTCAAACTCAACTCTTTCTCACTCCAATGGCTTCTTCATAAGATGTTCCTTTTGCCTGCAATGCTCCTTCCCCCATTCTTTTCGTTAGTTCTTTCCCATTTCTTTCTTTTTTTTTTTTTTAAAGATTTTATTTATTCATATGAGAGAGAGAGAGTGAGCACAAGACAGCATGAGCCAGGGTGCGGGGCATCAGGAGAAGCAGGCTTCCCGCTAAGCAGGGAGCCTGACGCGGGGCTCCACCCCAGGACCCGAGGATTATGATCTGAGCGGAAGGCAGACGCTTAACACACTGAGCCACCCAGGCACCCCTGTTCTCCATTTCAAGCACAATTTCTTTTCTTGTCTTCTTTTTAAAAAGATTTTATTTATTTATTTGAGAGAGAGAGAGAGAGCATGAACAGGAAGGACAGAGGGAGAGGGAGAAGCAGGCTCCCTGCTGAGCAGGGAGCCCAATGTGGGACTCGATCCCAGGACCCTGAGATCATGACCTGAGCCGAAGGCAGACACTTAGCCAACTGAGCCACCCAGGCGCCCCTCAAGCACAATTTCTGACTATGGATTTCCATGAAGTCTATCTAACCATAATTCGATACATTCTTTTAGTCCTGCAGTTTCTTTCTCTCTCTTTCTTTGCTTCATTTCATAGCCCATCACAACTTATAATTTGTTTATTTTTCAGTTTTTACTTGCCTTTAATATGTCTACCTCATTTAAAGTTCCACAAAACATAGCAGAATGTATCTCACTTGTTTATCACTATTTTCTCTGTACTAAGTATGGTGCCTGGTACATGATAGCTTTAAATAAACACCTATTAAATGTATGCATGAATCATTTTTCAATCAGACTAGGCATCTGATTTTTGTTCTGTAAAACATTCTTTAAAACAAAATAGAAAATATTCAGATTCTATAAAAATGTTATAATTCTAGAAGTTCTGCAGAAATTAACTTAATCCTCTAAACTGCAAAAGTTTTATAATCTATACAGAGGTTCAAAGAGGGACTAGAAGCACAGAGTTGAATGATGGAGGAAGTATCCATTGAGAGCTCACTGTGATTCCGGTGTTTGATAGTTCATTTATAACTATCTAAATTCATTTTTACTATAATATGAATGTTATTATCCCCATCTGGAGATAGAGTAAGTGAAATTCTGAATACTTTATAAAAATTCCCGAAGTCATGAGTTGGAAAAAAATAATGGAATTTGAACATGAGTTTGTCTGACATCATGGTTCATTTATTTTCCTGATACATTTTCCTGCTATAATACATATAATTGCTCAGAGCCACAAGAATTAGTAAGGGAATGGATGGGATTTAGGCCCAAGCTCTGTAACAAGTTATGTATTCTTCCCATTATAATGCAACTGCCTTATTTACACCAAGTCTATATTTTGAACGGTTACTAGTAATGACTCTTATATAAATATACTACATAATTTTTATCTTAATTTGAAAATTAGATAGTTGCAAAATTATTACCATTTTAGAGGATGTAATGGTCCTAAAGGATTCAGGACCAGGTATGGCAAATGGCAACAAAGTACTTAATGAGTATACATTTTTTACTAAATACATTTTATACATAGATCCCAAAACTGTACTACTAGAGATGGAAGAAAAAAGGTCATGGTTTCCCCCATGGGTTTATGAAATATATATTTGAGCAAATAACTCAAAACTAAAGGATGTGGATTTAATCACTAGCATACCTATATTCATTCTTTTCTATAATATGTTAAGGATTCATCAAGATAAGCTACATTTATAAATCCTAGAGAAGAAATTTTCCTCTAAATGGAAGAGTAATAATAGTTTGTAAAGGAAATACTTAAACTAATTTTAGAATATTAAAATCCCAATACTCATACCATTAAAGAAAATCATTTGTACATATTTGCCAAAAGCACATTAGCAACTGAAGAAATGCCACATTTAAAAGTAAAAGCTGATAAAGCAACAACAAAAGATTTGATTGAGGCACTTTTTAAAAACTGTATGATCATTGTTTTTCTGAGAAATCTCAAATGGCCTGATAAAGTTCTCAAATGTTATCTTTTCTGGATGTCTGCACTTTTGATAGTTATAAATATAGGAAGATTAATTATTCATTAAAATAAAAGGGAAAATAATTTATAAAATGTTTAAGATTTCTGCTGCTAAATTTCAGCTATTTTAATTTATTTTTATTTTTATTTTTTTAAAAGATTTTATTTATTTATTCATGAGAGACAGAGAGAGAGAGAGGCAGAGGTAGAGGGAGAAGCAGGGTCCCTGCAGAGCAGGGAGCCCGATGCGGGACTCGATACCAGGACCCTGAGATCATGACTTGAGCCGAAGGCAGACACTTAACGGACTGAGCCACCCAGGCGTCCCTAAATTTCAGCTATTTTAAAGAAATATCTTAATTTCTCTAAGAAAGTACAAGTCCTCAAAGTTTATGTTTTTGATATTTTTTGATATCTGGAGTACAAATTACGAAATTTCTGTTTGTGTTAGTTTCTCCATAAAACAGTCACAAAAAAAAAAAATTCTCTCTCAAGTCCTTTTTTGATAATTTTATGCATTAGAATAACTGTGGATATGTCAGATTATGAAGTTATTTTACTATAAGCCACTTTGAGGTAGCATACAATAGACATTATGCTCAGAGTTTTTTATTGATAGAAATTAAAGAAAGTGTAGTACTTCCTTTACATGATATATATTAGCTGTTCCTCATGTCAGTCTCTGGTATAAGAGGGAAAATATCACAAATGGAAAGCATAGTAAAGTTCCTTAGACGTTCATTTTATTTTCAATGCTGATGATAAAGAGACACATAAGACCCAGTCATTCTTGTGTGGCTAGGTTCTTGCTAACATAAGCAGAAAAAGTCACCTAATTTTTATATCAAAACTGTTTCAATGGTAAAGTCATAAACGCATGACTTATTTTTCAAATGTTAGAACTTAAAAAACAACCTTGAATTTGTCACCAACATAAAAGCCTTGAACATAAAAGCATCTTAAAAATTGCTTTCTGCATTGCTAAGTAAAAGAAAATGCTAATTGACAGAACTTGGAAAAAAGAAATTTTGAATATCATGGATTTGTTTTGTATGTTAGAAAAGTAAGTCATTGCTTCAGTGACTCTATCAATAACATTGTTTATTTCAATATAGATAACATTTATTTTAACATTTTGAAGTAGTTTCTGGCAACTGCTAGGTTTGCCTTTTATGTACAACTAGATGAAACCATTGATGTCTGGCACTGCAGCTAAGCTTGAATTTTGGCCTGTTATTGGTCCACTGAATCATATGAAGTATACAGCTATTTGTATAAGTGTTAAGGGATTTCTTTGTCTTCAAAATAAGAAAATATGTCCTTGCCTGGAAAAATTGCAATGGGAAAGTAAGTCTTGATATTCTCTGCAAAGGTTGAACCTCTCCATTTCTTTGAAATACCTAATTTTGCTGTTTGGACTAGAAGAATCCTTGTGCATGCCCGTGACTCATTGTTTTCTGTGGGAATTCACTGATGTTGAAGGCTTTTTCAAAAATACTGAATAGACAGTTGTCTCCTTAGCTGAGCCTTTGAACCATACTGTTTCAAGAGGTTTTGGTAAGCGATAAGAGCAGAAAAAATAGTTGTCAGTTTTATAGATGATTGCTGGATTTCACGGTTTGGGGTAGAGCTCTCTTGATTCAACTTCTACACAAATATTTTATTTTTTTGTGAGTAAAAGAAATCTTAGCTCAGAAACTAACATCGACTACTAGAATATTTCATGTCAAATAAATATTTGACATTCAAAATTAATTGAGAGATTTTTTTATTGATACAATGAGGTACATTTTTTCAATTAAAGACTTTAACGTCAGTATTGTTTGAGAGCCACCATTCCTGCAAGGAGAGCCTGATAGTCTCAGAAAAGTTTCCAGTGTGGAGGGAAATATTTTTGCTGGCTGTATTTGAAAAAGATAAGCGCTTGTCTATTTTCTCTGAAAGCAGAAATTAGCAGCCATGTAGAAACATAAAATTCTTGTGTAATTCCTACTCTGGCAAACTTAAAAAAGCATATGTGGTTGTGTAGTTTTTTATACATTGTTGGTAAAGATAGAGAAAACTTCTTCAAACCTTTTCAGGGATAACCTCATTGATTTGAAAAAGTAAATAAATAATATAATTGAGGGGTCTATTTAAGATTCTCAGAGAATTTTGGTGATCTTGACATGAAACCACACTAATCTACAAAAGCAAATCTGGAGAGTTGTAACTTCTTTGCAACTGTACAATTTTGTGGTATAGTCATTATGTACTGATACCTAACATTGGTTGATGCTTTATGGTTTACAAAGAACTCTAAGACATATATTATCATTTTTAATAATCACAACCATAAAAGTTACACTGATATGATTAATCTCATGTTTTAAAAATTTGAAACTCAAGTGATAGATAACAAATTGGTATTGCTTTGTAAATGCTGGTGGCTGTCTATTGAATTTTTTTCTTCCTTTCTTCTTACGAACACAGACCTCGTATCACAGGCTTCCTTATACTCTAACTTGACTGAATTCTAAGCAGTGAAATATGAGTAGAGATGATGTCTGCAAATTCCATAAAACTTCCCATGTCTACTTCTCCAACTTCTTATCCTCATCCAACTGGCTCGAATGGAAATGCACAGGGTGGCTCCCTAACTGTATATTGGATATTGTAAGAGTCTCCATCATCCTGGGTCACTGAATCACTGTAGAGCAGAGCCTACTACTCCAGCCTTCATGTTATACCCTGCTCAGCCAACTGAGGCCACCTTGGACTCTTGTGATCAAAGGGTAAATATTTATTGTGTCAAGCCATTATTTGAGCTGATTATTAAGAACAAATCAATGCAATGTAATATACCCATTAGTACTCTTAATGGAATAATGGTCTAATGAAAAACAAAATATATGGCATTGAATTACCAGTTTAGCAGTTAAAATCAAGGAAGGATATTGCCAATGTGAAAAACTGAGAGCTGTGTTATATGCTGTGGTGAAACATTTGATAAAATTGTCACTTGTTATAACTTGAAAGACCAGTCATGAGCCCACTATTCCTATATCTCTAGGCTAAGGAGTTGGAAAAAGCTAAAGTATCAATTTGTGTTTATAATTGCTTGTTGCTTTTAGCAAGTTATTACAGAAAAATAAATGGGCTTAGAAATAAAAAAAAATGGTTTATTCCTAAGCAGACATCAAAGAATTCACAGTATTGGAGAAACCAAGTGCTTCTGGACCATCAACAGTAAGAAGTAAGATTAAAATGTGTTTAAAAAGACAAAAGATCAAGACCTCTCAGTTAACAAAGATATAGCCTTTTTGCAAAAATCAGATGAAGGGTGTTGCCTTCCAACAAATTTGTTTCAGATGGTATTAACATAGCCAACATTAAATGGATGGTGGGAGAATAAAGCAGATTTATGAATTAGGTAGCAAAGGATTTGGATTATAATTAACATAGGCAATATCCTGGAACCAAATATCTTATTTCATGATTCTAAGATGCCCTTTTCTTTCATATTTTAACATCTCTGAAATTGAGATTTGTCATAAAATCAATGGGGTTTTATAATCACTAAAATCTAGAAGTAAACAGAACACCCTTTAATGCTCTAGGAACATATTTGGTTTTTTTTGTTGTTGTTGTTTGGCTTTTTTTAGAGGAAGGGAGAGGTGGTAAATAAATCCTCCTGAAGCGGGAGAAGTAGACTAGCTGTACTTCAATGCAAAGCCAGTTTGAGAACCTAGTACCGATGGCTTTAAATTATTTTTTAGATTTGTTCTTTAGTGCTCCTGATGACATAGAGAATGATATTGTGTTGAAAAACATCACCATCCAAGACTCTGAGTTGAGAAGTAGTTCTAAAAGTGAGATTCTGCATGTGAAGGCAGATTCAGGAATACTTTAACATGTTTGTTTGCTTATCTTTCATTTTCCTACATACACACAGGAATGACAATGACAGTGGTTCTCAAAGTGTGGTTCCTCCATAGCTGCATATGTATAACGTGAGGCTTATTAGAAACACAAATCATCAGGCCATACCTAGACTTACTGAAGCAGAAACTGGGTATGGAGCCCAGCAATCTATGTTCTAACAAGGCATCCAAGTGATTTTGACACAGGATAAAGTTTGAGAACCACTGACCTAGGATTAAATATCTATTTCTAAGACTAAAGGTATATTTCAATGCATAGCAAGTAAGGACTTAGATTAGTAAAGTATGGTACATAAAATAATGATGTATAGATCAGTTGTGGCCATGGGAGATGATAATTAAGAAAGGACTTTCCAGAGGTTGGAACCAAGGATATAGAAAATGATGGATAAGGGAGTTCCCCTCCTGAGAATAGATCCACTGCTAGAAAAGGAGCCTCATACCACTATCTCGAGAGGATTTCATCATTTCTATCAAATGAAAATTACACTGCTTTTCTCTTGGTCCAAATGGGAGGTTTATAATAATGCAGATATCTGTTCTATTCTCCACAATTATTGTGTGTGTGTGCGGTTGGAGGAACAAGAGATATTTATTTATTCATTTTTTTTTTTTTTAAAGATTTTATTTATTTATTTGAGACAGAGAGAATGAGAGAGAGAGAGCACATGAGAGGGGGGAGGGTCAGAGGGAGAAGCAGGCTCCCTGCCGAGCAGGGAGCCCGATGTGGGACTCGATCCAGGGACTCCAGGATCATGACCTGAGCCGAAGGCAGTCGCTTAACCAACTGAGCCACCCAGGCGCCCCTATTTATTTATTCATTTAGAATTTATAAATTGCTGGATTACAGGAAGTTGCATCTAGATGACAGATCCTGAACTTTGATGCTAATGCAGTAACTAGATGGGAGTTTAGGTTGTTCATGCTTTGGGAGGGACTGAGTAGGTTCTAAGTGTGGGGAAAAGGGTGACATGAATATTCGGTAGGGAAAATATCCGATTGTGTTACGGAGTGCTAACTGACCTTTAAACCCATTCTTCCTTTTCACTTTGACAAATAGGCCTACCATCTTTTCCACACTCTCTTGCATTTAGGTGTTGCCATGTGATTAAATTTTAGCCTACAGAATAATGAACAAAGTGACTGTGTCACTCTCAGGTCTGCCTCTAAAACATCCTACTTGTGCTCTAACATTTTCCCTCTACTCAGGTGATTGGAATGGCAATGCTTCGGGTTATATTGGAAGCCACATAATCAAGACTGCTGAGCCTGCACTAGCCTGCATCCTTCAATACCTTCATGGAACAGAGCAAACACACCACAACCAGCCCCCCATCCTCCCAGATCAAGAATCTACTTAGGGACGCCTGGGTGGCTCAGTCGGTTAAGCGTCTGCCTTTGGCTTAGGTCATGATCCCAGGGTCCTGGGATCGAGTCCCGCATCGGGCTCCCTGCTCCGTGGGGAGCCTGCTTCTCCCTCTGCCTCTGCCTCTCTCTCTCTCTATCTCTCACGAATAAATAAATAAAAAAAAAAAAAAAAAAAAAAAAGAATCTACTTAGACTGTTCTGAGAAAAAAAACACATATCTATTTCCTTGATTTGTGATATTTGGTGGCTGTTTGTAAAAGCTGATTAGCTTATATACAATAATAGAGCCTAAATATAATAATATATACAATAATATAATATACATGGCTGAACTCAGGATCTCAGAAAATATAATTCTTTCTGCTACACCATTCTGTTTATTATAACTTTAAAAAAGTAAATCTCTGACACAAATGTTAGTATTGACATTTACTTTTTTTTCCATGATTTACATTTATCCCCAGTATTGGTATACATTTCTCTCTTTCTCTCTGACCCAAAATGCGGTTAATGAGATAATTGCTTCCTATTAAACTCTGAGGTTTTGGGAAACAATGAAAAGCTGTTAGCTTCAGGTAAGACAGATGGTTGAAGGACCATGTTGGTGAAGCTTAAGCCCAGTCTCCATTCATGTGAGGACAGGAGCTTCTCCATTATCATATGCTGTGCAAAGAATTTTAACTATTCATAATATACATGGGATACATGATAGAATGACAGGTGGATTCTTAGATTTTAGTCTTGTTCAAATAACTTGGAGATTTGCTCAATTAACTGGGAGCTTAGGGAAATCCACATATATTTTCCAATCCTCTTTTTCCCAATCTACAAAATGAAGAGGTTGGATTCATGATCAAGTTCCTAGGTATTCCTGTGGCATATGAGATGAACATTTCTCATGGAACTCAATGTGAAGCATCTTCTATTACATACATTTGTGAAGTGTTATTTTTTTCTTCTAAGTTTAGTAAGCAAAGTGCCTGTATCTGCTTCATCTTCTTTTTTGCCACGGTTTCCATTCTAGTGTTTTGTGCAGTTGCTCAGTGAATACTTATGGAACGACAACATGGCTCTTTCTGCTGTCTCTTTCTTTGCTAGAATTCTAAATAGGAATATGAATAAATAAGTATGGATCTGACATCTACTTTAATTTTATACCAAATGCTGGTAGCGATGAATTGCCTTTGAGAAACATATTATCTATCTAGAGTAGGCCAGGGCAATTCAGGTGGACTTTGTATGCTTGCATGGGACTCTTTTAGATGTACTTTCCCAGTTACATTCTTTTAGTATCCACTTTTCAAAAAGATAATCTCTTTGACAAAAGGTAACTTAATATATATTTTATTTGCATTTTTACATGTAACAAATAAAATATTCAAGAAGTCAGCTTTAATATAAATCTGCGTACTGTTTTTTAAAAAGTCCCTTTTTTATCTAGCCATTCACCCAACAGAGTCTTGATCATTCCTAGCCTAGAGAAATTGATGTTTTTCTCAATTAACCTGACTTTTATGGAGTAAGGTTGAGGATATCGCTAATTACATGTTAAAGAAGTAGCTTACATGATGCAAAGAAAGGAGACAATGGTAGTAATAGTTAACATTAATTAAACACATTCCAGAGATCCTTAGACAATTAAGCACACTGGATGGGAGGACAGTGGAGATGTTGCAAAGCAGAAAATGATAGGGAATACTACTTATTCCAACTACTGTTAATATCACCACTAGAAATGCTGTCAAGTGTTTGATCTGTCAGGCTTGGTAGCAGCCACTGACTTTAGGTTCTTGCATTCAGAATTCCAATCTAGAACCCTATTTACTAGTGAAAGCAAGGTTAATAGCAGATTAAATTCAAGAATGGTGACCGAAATCCAGAAGAAGGAAAGAAACCATGAGCTGAATTTAGAAAACAAATGTGGAAATACATTGTTACATTGCAATATGTTAAAGAAATCACTCACACCTGCAACTCATTTGTACAGCAATATACCCATCACAGAATGCATTGTCAAATTAGAAGTTAACAATCTGATTTTTGAACTCATTTTTCTCATTTCTGGAAAACAAATTAACAAAATAAAAAGTCTTATATAGCTTTGTTTTTGTTTTGTTTTAATAGTGGTCATATAAGTTTAGTTTACAGTGCTGCCAGATGAACCCCACCTGTATTCAAGTAACCATTTGAATTTGAATTTTGAGTATGTTTACCTTAACTTTCATAAACAGATGGTCATCTTTCTTTACCAAGCTAGTTTACAGTTATGGGATACAATAGGAAGTATAATAGATTTTGGAGTTAAGAGACATTGGTTCACATCCAGGCTAATAACTGTCTGTAAACTTATGCAAGTTAATTACCCTCTTTTGAAACTAGAAGATGCTCTATTTTACGGCTATATTAGAGAAAATAGGTTTAGTGCCAAACTTAATAACTAACTTAGGGTTAGCACTTTAAAGATATTATTAATTTATTTAAGTGTTCATAGTATGATTCTCATTCCTTGGTCCATAAACCTTCTCTCTGTATGAAATTATGTTAAACAAATTTGGTTTTATTTGAATTACCTGGGTTTTGGAAGTCCTGTTCCCCAGGAAGCCAACTTTGATACTGAGACTAACATGCAGTAAATTTATTAAAAATTTAGATTAACTGGTATGGAAAGAAGGGAAGGAAATAAGGTTGGATAGAGGGATAAATGGGCTTCAGTTCCTCAGTGGATCCCATGCAGAGCTCAAAACTGAGATAGTTCTTTATAGTTGTCCCTTATGATGATGAGGCAGCTGAGCATGACACTGAATACAAGTTGCCTCTGGGAAGGTAGTATGATGTTGAGTGAAGCAGTTCTTTCAACCCCAGAACAATTTCCAGAAAACTGGCAGCACTCCCCAGAGCTAAGGGAATTAGTTTTAGAATCTTAAAGGGGGACCTGGATGATGCATAACAGTCAATACACTGAGAGATAATATGTCATAGTGATTAAAAAGCAGAAATCTAGATTCAAAATATTTGGGTTTAGGTGGTGATTATGATATTTATTATATGTGTGACTGAAAAAAAATTGTTAATTATATGCTAAGGAATCTGTATAAGGGAATTAATAATATTACCTATCTCACTGATTACTATAAGAATTAAGTTAAAAAATATATTCTCCATTAAACATCATGTTTAGCAAATAATAAGTCAGTGATTGTTATTGTTACAAAAAGCTTGAAATTTCCTGTTTTGTATAATTAAAGAGGTAATTATGCCTGGAAACTTTAAAAGAAATCATTGAATATTGTGTGACTGGGATAATTTAGTTAACGTGCCTTAGTGTGAGAGAGATACTGAATTTAGAGCACCTCTTAGGAAATGGGAATAGGCCTCATAGGTTGTATGTGAGCCTGTTTTGAGTTTCCTGGAGCAGAAACTTCTGGAAGGAAAGCAAATAATCAGAACTGGAAGATAATGACCCCTCAAAAACTAGTATTCGGTAATTACTGCCTGAGTAATATAGGCTATAAGCTAGGAAGAAGACTATCAGTGTATCAGTCAGCATCCAGTCAGGAAAATAGAAAGTAGACTTGGTACTTCAACAAACGGAATTTAATAAAAGAATTGGTTAAACAGATGATAGAGAACTGAAAAAGGCAGAAAAGGAACACTGAGTTAACACGGAGATAGTTAACTACACATGAGGTGACTCTAACACTGAGGGCTTGGGGAACAAAGGGAGTGGTTAAGGGTCTCAGAATCTAGACTCTGGGAAGCAGCCCACAGGCTTGGACCTCAGACCTCAGAGGAGGGATTGCTTTCAAGAGAATGCTGGTTCCCTGGGAGCTTGGAGAAGGGGCCCACAGAGCTACAGCCCAGATCTCTGAGGAGGAAGCAGCACCCAGCTGGTGCTTGTCTTTAAGAACTCCAAGGAGGGGCACTGTGGAACTAAGGCTTGAATGTGGCTGGACTGGTTCAGGCAGATGGAAGAAAGCGTGATGAAGCTGGTTCCCAGACAGCAGGAGCAAGCAAACAACTGGAGCATGGAATCAGTTTGCCCCCCACAAGGGTGAAGCATGATTGCGGGAGTCGTGCAGCCTGGAAGACAAGCAAGCAGAAGCAGGTCCTTCTCCCGGTCCTCCCCCATCTCGCTGTGGAGCACGGAGTAACACAGGATAGCCTGTGGCCCAAATCTCACCTGCCTCCTGTTTTTGTAGTCTGGTGAGCTAATAATTTGTTTTTTACATATTTTAAACTTTAAGAAATTTGTGACAGGTGAAGATTATATATAATTAAAATTTCAGTGTCAATGAAGTTTTGCTATAACACGTCCATGTTCATTTGTTTACTTGCCGGGTGTGTTCATGCTGCAAAGATACAGTCGAACAGTTGCGACAGAGAGCAAATGGCCCACAAACCCTGAACTATTTACTCTCCAGCCCTTTCAAGTAAAAGTGCGTCAACTCCCTCTCTCTCACTCCCTATTGGCAAAGGAGAAGTGTTGTTTGTGGAGTGCTACCCTCAGTACTACAAAGCCGAATGTGTACAGGTGGTTTTGGGGCTGAGAGACAACAACTTAGTGCCTGGCAGATTTGGTTCTTTACGCACATTGATATAAAACGGGTGTTTTTCTACTAAGTATTAGAATGTGTGGCTCTGTCCAATAAAATGACTGCTGCTCTGGCTCGTTTAGGCCCCGCTGCCCTGATTTCAGCCACTCTCCCCTTCTCTGTCCAGTTCTTTCTTGATATTTCTCAGGATCTAAAAATTTTTGTAGCCCATGCCTATCTTCTTTTCTTGTTCCTATTACCTTAATTTGTTATTTTTCCTTCTCACCCTGAAACATTTCCAGATATCTCATACCTTACAAACTCTGGAGTTTA
This sequence comes from Phoca vitulina, assembly GCF_004348235.1. Taxonomy (NCBI): domain Eukaryota; kingdom Metazoa; phylum Chordata; class Mammalia; order Carnivora; family Phocidae; genus Phoca; species Phoca vitulina. The sequence goes on along the minus strand of NW_022589711.1, from coordinate 76,422,924 downwards.
TCTAACACCGTTTCTGAACATAAATCAAAATAGATTTTGCCCAAGTAGCACAGAGTAGCTGAGAAGTTACTATTAATAATGGCAAGGCATATTGCTCTCCATATGATCTTAATCTAGGTAGTTTGGTTAAAATGAGTACGCATTTGTAAAATTCCTTAATAGATCTCTGATGGAATTCAAGAGCCTTGTTTATGATACGGAGAGACTGGGAGTCTTCTCTCTGTTGGTTTCCACTTTGAATTATCTGTTTATGTGAACAAGAGCCTGACATAAACAAATCTTCCGGTGATCTCTAAACCTTGTTTTACTTAACATTTTTTCTCCACCCAAACTCTGTAAGAACAACCAATAGATACTAAAAATACATTTTGAATTTGTTTACCACTTTGACTGAAATCTGAAGCATTTATGAAGGAGCATTGAAATAACTATAAAGGCTCTGGAAGAATGGAACTAACGAGCTGTGGGATAGAATGTGCCTTTCCCCAGGGGAACACACAAGAGTCAAGCATCTGGATAATGGTGATAGGCTACCTTGGACAATAGGAGAAAAGGGCTTGGATTAGCTTACCATGTACATTGGCAAATATGAAAAGATATCGTCCTGCCCACAAGGAACTTAACATTGAGTCCAGAAAAAGAACGTATTAAATAAACAAAACTGAGACTTAGAAGCCAACATAGAAATATTTTCAATGAAAAGGGCCCAAACTGGGAGGTTTTTAGTGCTAAGAGAGCATGAAAAAGACAGTACAGGCTTAGTTGCATTAATTAAGAAATAACAAATCCCTTGCTTTCTTAACTTAATTAGTTTAAATTGTAACTCTTTATATAGTTCTATATATATTTATCTATTACCTTTTATATTTTGGCAGGAGGTTGAATTAATAATATGTGACATTCATTTTCTCTATTCAGTTTAGTCCCCTAAGAATTTGGAGTTCAGCAAAGCCTGCATTGTCATGTATCCAATACCTTTCTCTTAATGTATCTATGCTAGAAGAGAATTCAAATGGGAATTTCACTTTTTTTTTTTTAAAGATTTTATTTATTTATTTGACAGAGAGAGACACAGTGAGAGAGGGAACACAAGCGGAGGGAAGTGGGAGAGGGAGAAGCAGGCTCCCCGCGGAGCAGGGAGCCCGATGTGGGGCTCGATCCCAGGACCCCGGGATCATGACCTGAGCTGAAGGCAGACACTTAACGACTGAGCCACCCAGGCGCCCCGGGAATTTCACTCTTAAAAGACAGTTCTTTTTTGAAGTCTTCCTCAGCAAGCCTGAGAATAGATTGATGTTTTATGTCAATCCAGTGGAGATTATGTGAGAAAGCAGCTTTAAACCAGTCCTTCTAATATTCAATTCGTATGCCACTCAAAGGACTAATATCTAAGGGTCATAACTCTGAGCAAGGAGAATACATTGAACTGAAAATGACTTCAGAGTTCAAGGGAAGTCTCTAAGCTTTTGGTTTATTTTTTCTTTCTAAGAAATTCACTCAAGTGTTATGTTTCTTAATGACATCGATCATATCTGTCAGTTCCATCTCTGATGGGGAGTGGTTAGTATCAGGAAAGATTATTTTATTTGCAGAAGAAACTATATTATAAATTTTAATATTGAACATACTTATACTTTGAATAGTTTGATAGCTATTTCATAAGAACTTCCTTGTACTATATTGGAGCTGTCATATTGGAGTTACTAGTCCTTTTTCATTTAGTAAAACTATTTGAAAAAAGCAACTACAAATAGATGTGACTATTAGCATGTAAACAGCATTCTTAGAATGCTCATACATTATCTGAAACCTATATTATGTATTTATCTGTATTTTATTTATTTATATGCATTAAGTATGTATCTGTATTTTATTAACTTTTCTTTGATTAAATCATTCTTCACTCAAAATTTCACCAGAGCTTTAGAGGCTATGGGTGGCCCTAAACAAAGAAGTTGAAACAGTAGCACTGTTTAAATAGTAAGTAAAACAATTTCAACTTTGGTTTAGTATCTCTAGAACCCTAAAAAAAAAAAAAATTGGAATCCCTTTGAATTTGGTTTACTGTGGTGTTTCCTGCTTTACAGTTCATATTTCAAAGTTAGTGGTATAGGGCAGCTAAAACTTTCTCCTCCTTGGAAGGCAGATCTCTGTAGTCCCAGGTGAGATTTTTTTTTGAGTTTGTCTCTCTGTTCTCTTCTTGCCATTTTGAGTGGCAGGGTCTAAATAAATACATTATGTGAGCGTCATTGACCTGTATCCTCAGTGCCTGGAGCAATAAATAGTAGGGCTTAAAAAATTGGTTGAATTCATGATGAGTGAATGTAGATTTGAAGCCAGGTTGCAATCTCAGTGTATGAGGGAGAAGTGGGCTATTAAGCTGGATTTTAGACTAGGCCAGATTTCTGGTTATTCTAAAAAGAAAAAAAAAAAAAGAGGAAGGGAAGAGGAAAGGGAAGGGAGAGGAGAGGAGAGAAAAGAGAAAAGAGGGAAAGGAAGGGAAAGGAAAGGAAAGATCTATGAAGAATGACAGAATATGCCACATTGGCATAAGGATTATTTTGAGCTAAAAGCACTTAAAAAACAGCAGGTGTAAGAGATCATTCTAATCTCTTATTTCCTTCCTGAAGAGAGAAGATAAAAACTCCCATATGAAAGATGCCTATCCTGTCTCAGGAGAAAAGAAACATTCAATGGTAAGTCAAAGCCCTGAGAATTCTATACAAACAAATCTTGCTCAAATAACTTTCATTTTCTTTTAGCCTCCCCATATAGTTTACTTTTCCACAGTTGCTTCTCTTTGTTCAACCTAATATAAAAGTAAGTAGGTTTCACCATTTCTTTGGGTCTTCATTTCTTTATGGGGGCTCCCATGTCACATGAAGCTTGTATAAATTTCTGTGTTTCTCCTGTTAATCTGTTTTATGTCAGTTTAATTCGCAGGCCTAGGCAAAAAACCCTAAGAGGGTAGAGGGAGATTTTTACCTCCCCTACACCTTTATCTCAAATTCTCTTTGGCTTAGGTAACTAAGAATACGTTGGGGTTATGGCTAAAAGCTGTGACTAACATTGTATTGATAGTTCTTGCCATTCTGTTGGGCCTCTATCATGGATGAAGTACTAAGGGGTAGTAAGAAATATAACAATTCAAAGTTCAGGTTAGTCATATCTTTCTGTCTGCTCCCATCAGAGGTAAGACCTATTTTCTTGATCACAATATTGAATATTTGACATCCGACAGCCCAATCAACTGGCCAGATATAAAATGAAGAATGATTGATCCATTTCTGCATCAAATAGTTATTTTATAAATGTCTGTAATACATCCAGTTTTTCTACATCTACTGAAAAAATCATAAGAATAGAAAGAGAAAAATGTTTAAGGAATTATATTCTATTTAAGACAAACAACTTTGAAAGATTCAAGGAACAATATTAGCTAGTGCTTGTGAATATACATTTTACAAACAGATATTATAATCAGGGGCCATTCAGGGTATGGAATCTTTCTCAAATAAAGAAAGTAGGAGTATTAAGTGACTTCTATATCATTATTCTGTTCCTTATATAGAGAGACTATATAGTGCTTTTGTTTTAAGATACCACATTTTGTACTGCAGTGTCATCTAATGAGACTCAAATGTAACTTGAAAGCTCATAAAAGTTATATTTTAAAGAGCAATGCAAAGTTCATCTAAGCAATTTAATTAACATATAATTTTTCTTTTAAAAAGAAAGTAGATACCATATTTCTCTTTTTATCCTCCTGGGTATCTAACACATCATTCTGTTTATAGTAATTTGCCTCTTTATTACAAAGAGAATAACATTTATTTTTTCTATTCCTAGAGCCTACCCTATATCTGACACAGAAAACATTTAATGATTATATATTAAATAAATTAACTCATGAATGAATAAATGAAAGTAAGGATGAATGAATAATTAAATGTGAGAAAAATGTGTAACAGGCTCTGGAGTTCTGGCTCACATCTCAAAAGATAGCCCACTATTCTGTGTCCTCTAATTTCATCACTTCAAACAACCTAAGTGTGTGTATGTGTGTGTGTCTATGCATAACTGCTGTATATGTGTGTACATATATAGACATGAGTATATATGTCTATAAGTATATATAGACATAAGTGTATATATATGTATATATATAAGTATGTATATATAGAAGCATATATATACATATACACACACATTTATTTGTTTATATGCACATATATATAAGTTTGGAGCTTGATACCTTTTTTTAAATTTTATTTTATTATGTTATGTTAATCGCCATACATTACATCATTAGTTTTTGATGTAGTGTTCCATGATTCATTGTTTGCGTATAACACCCAGTGCTCCATTCAGTACGTGCCCTCTTTAATACCCATCACCAGGCTAACCCATCCCCCCAACCCCCTCCCCTCTAGAACCCTCAGTTTGTTTCTCAGAGTCCATAGTCTCTCCTGGTTCGTGTCCTCCTCTGATTTCCCCCCCTTCATTTCTCCCTTCCTACTATCTTCTTTTTTTTTTAACATATAATGTATATTTGTTTCAGAGGTACAGGTCTGTGATTCATCAGTCTTACACAATTCACAGTGCTCACCATAGCACATACCCTCCCCAATGTCTATCACCCAGCCACCCCATCCCTCCCAACCCCCACCACTCCAGCAACCCTCAGTTTGTTTCCTGAGGAAGTTGATATCTAAATAAAAAGGCTACAAGTTTGGTGTGGCTCTAATCTGGGATTTCTTTTTTTTTTTTTTTTTTTTTTTTTTAAAGTTTTTTTTTTTTTATTTGACAGAGAGAGACACAGCGAGAGAGGGAATACAAGCAGGGGGAATGGGAGAGGGAGAAGCAGGCTTCCCGCAGAGCAGGGAGCCCGATGCGGGGCTCGATCCCAGAACCCTGGGATCATGACCTGAGCCGAAGGCAGACGCTTAACGACTGAGCCACCCAGGCGCCCCTAATCTGGGATTTCTTAAATAAAAAATATTGAGAATTTGCTAAATGTTAATTCTGAATAGCTAACATAACTAGGCTTAAGTAATTTTTCTTTTGAGTTCTTTAAACTCTCTGAGAAGGTATCATTTCAAGTTTAGTTTTGGAAACCGATAATAATCAGAAGGTGTACTCCTGTTTGTGAAATGTTCATCCAAATGAAATTAAGCTACTATTAATGTAAGTTTTATGCCATGTATATACTGAGACTCAGGACCTCGTATATGGTATTTTTGCTGTTTGCTTTCTACAATAAGGGGTCTTTAGGTTTTTATTTTATTTTATTTTTTTAAAGATTTTATTTATTTGTTGGAGAGAGAGACTGAGAGAGAGCACAAGCAGGGGGAGTGGCAGGCAGAGGGAGAAGCAGACTCCCTGCTGAGCAAGGAACCCAATGCGGGGACTCAATCCCAGGACCCTTGGATCATGATCTGAGCCGAAGGCAGATGCTTAACAGACTGAGCCACCCAGTCGTCCCGTGTCTTTAGGTTTTTAAATTGTTACTTTCAATGTGGTTCTTGTCAGTGTCTCATCTTAGTTTGTAATATAACTCAATAATGAAATAGCCTTTTAGAGAAATGCAGGTCCATATATTCTTAAATGTGAATAATTAGTGTATAAAGTAAATATTAATAATTCTTATATTTCATGATTTGAGGAACCATAATAAAGCTGCTTTGTGGTGTTGCTCATTTTTCGACTTTGCCAAGTTCAAAGTGTAATGCTGACTCAGCATTAGCATATTTAGGTGCCTTAGGGCTTTTTCCATGAAGAACGAACACCATTTGGCACTTTCTTTTCTTGTTTCTCCAAAATCTCAGTACTGATTTTCAGGGTCATGGGGTGAGGCCCATCTGTTTAATCAGGTTTCTGCCTGATGATGCAGGTAGACGGGAAAGTTGAAACTTAACTATACATTCCTTTAAGTATTGTAATTAGCCTCTTCTATCTGCCCAGAAGCTAAGTAATGAGCACATTTTAAAATGCAGATAATAGCAGAATGTAAGTTTTGCTTGCTTAAGCTATTTCAAAATCCCCACGGGTTGAGTGTCTTCCTTCAGCCAAATTGGATCGGATTTTTGTTTTGTTTTGTTTTGTATTTTAAGACTACCGTTATGTATCACTAAAGGATGTAAGCCAATTTATCAACTTAGATGCCAGAGTCATTGTTCAAAACCAACCAGATATACATATTAGATTATATGTGTATATTTTATTTTATTGTTTTTTATGTAAGATATATATGTATATGTGTTTTACTTAATTGTTCAAAGTCTGCATGGATATTATTTCCCTTTCAAGAAGATTCAAGTGAAGTTGTGTTTCTTATATATTTTTCTTCTTATGATTGTGTGTAACATAGGGGCACAGCTGCATGGATTTTTGCCATAAATATGCCTTTTAGGCAATGGCTGGGATATATATATATATATATATATATATGAAAAACATCAGGGAATTGTATTGGGGCCCCTGGGAAGGGGAAATAAAAACAAGAATAAAAACAAGTCTTAAACAATAATCTCTTTGAGTTAACCATGTAGATTCCTAAGGAATTTTGGAACAGAAAATTGAGTTAGATCCATGACTAATTCTAAAATCTGGATGGTTGAAATGGGTTGATTGGAAGGAGGTAGCTTATGGATTTCTCTAGACCTGTGTTGTCCCATACTCTAGTTGTTAGCTACATGTAGCTATTTAAATTCAAATTAGTTAAAATTAAACTAAATTAAGAATTCAATTCCTCAGTCATACTAGCCAGCATTTCAAGTGCTCAATAATCACATGTGCCTAGGGGCTAAGATATTGGGCAGCCCAGATATAGAAAATTTCTATTGCAGGAAGTTCAGTCAAAATGAACTGCTTTGGAGTATGACACTAAGGGAAATTTTTCCTCTCTGGTTCCAGTGGGTCACAAATCCAAACAGTAGTGGCCATCTTAATCTGAAAATTCCTGCCCATTTGGCTTAAAGCTGCCCTTAAAGAGAGTAGTATTTTTTAAATCACCTTGGTCCATTTTCAAGACTTCTCAATATTGGCTAATCTTTCCCTGTATATTTCCTTCATCATAATCTAGTATTATTTAATTGTTCCCTGATCTATAATAAGTATTGTGTCAAGAGTAAATTTAACTATAATTCTACTTTTAACTGATCTTCCCATGGAAAAGCTTGGAATCTATGACATGTATGTGATAAATCAATTTTTTTTGCATTTATTTCTTCAGGATCACCATTCAGTTTTTTTAAATATATTTTACTTGCTTTCCATACATATTGTAATGTATAATTATTTTATTTCATTTTTAATCATCTATGTTATAATTTATGACTGGAAACCTTCTTTCTCTCTCACTTAGAGTTATCATATATCGCTAGAAATCTTTCTTTTGTATCACCTGGGTTATAAGACTGGAAACATTCTTTCCCTATTACCTAACTTATTGTTTATGACTAGACATCTTTCTCTAGCATCTGAGTTATCATTCATGACTTCAAACCTTTCTCTAGAACCTGACTTATCACTTATGAATGTAGACCTTTTTTTCTATCATGTGAGTTATTATTTATGACTGAAAACCTTTCTCTAGCAGATAAGTCAAGATTTATAATTGGAAACCTTTTTTTCTATCATGTGAATTATTATTTTTGACTAACAATCTTCTTTCTCTATCACATGAGTTATCAAAAATAACTGGAAAAGCCCTTTATCTATAACATGTTATCATTTATGATTGGAAACTTTTTGCTATCACCTGGCTTGGTTATGACTGGAAACCTTTCCCTGTATCCTGAGTTATCATTAATGGCTGGAAACTGTTCTTTCTCTGGCACCTGACTTAACACTTATGACTGAAAACCTTTCTCCATTACCAGAGTTAACATTTATGAATGGAAAACTTATTTGTTTATTATCTAAGTTATCATTCTCTATCACCTGAATTTTCATTTATGGCTGGAAATCCCCTATCTCTAGCACACAAATCATCATTTTTTTTTTTTACTGTAAACAGTCATCTGATTTATTATTTATAATTGAAAATCTTCTTTCTCCATCATGTGACATCAATAATGACTAGAAACCTTTCTCTATCACCTGTACTAACATTTATGACTAAAAACCTTCTTTCTTTGTCCCCTGACTTACCATTTATCATTGGAAACCTTTATTTCCCTATCTCCTGATTTATCATTTATGATTGGAAACCTTTCATTCTCCATCACCTGAATTATCATTTATGACTGAAAGTCTTTCTGTCTCTATTACCTAATTTTTGTTTATGACTGAGAACCTTCTTCCTATTCTACCTGAGCTTTAACAGATGACTGGGACACATTCTTTCCTATCATGTGTGTTATCATTTATGACTGAAAACCTTACATTCCTTATCAGCTGAGTTATTGTTATGATTGGAAATTATCTTTCTCAATTGCTTGAGTTGCTGTTTATGATGGAAATCTTTTTTTTCTCTATCATCTGACTTTTCATTTATGACTGGAAACCTTCTTTTTCTATTACCTGAGTTACAATTCATGGTTGAAAACCTTTTGTTTTCTCTCACTTGAGTTCTCATGTATGACAAGAAACAGTTTTTCTCTATCTTTTGCATTATCAATTATGACTTGAAACTATATTTTTCTACCACCTATGTTAGCATTTGTGACTAGAAACCATCTTTTTTATTGTTTGTGTTATTATCTATGAATGGAAACCATCTTTTTGTATCCCTTGAGTTGTCCTTTATGATTGGATATGTGCTATCTTCTTTATTTTTTTAATGATGGGCATTTACACACACACAAACACACACACATACACACTGGAATATTACTCAGGCATGAGGTAGAAGAAAATCCTGGCATTTGCAATAATGTGCATGGACCTTGAGGAAATTATGCTATATCATTGATTTTTTTCTCATTTTTAAAACAACTATATGAAGTTAATCATAATGCCCATTACTGTTATCTCAGTCATCCTTACTTAATTTCTCTGGTTATTTTCTATCTGGATTTTTTTCTTTCTTTTTTTTCTCTATCTAGCTTTTAACACTCCAAATTATTTTTCTCTCTAATGTATTTTCCAATTTTAGACAGCATTCTTCTCACCTTTTTTCTATTCTGAATATCCTCTACTTAAATATTTTGTCTCTTCTTTAATAGCTCTTAATTTTTATTATTATTAAGGGAATACTAAAAGTATTTCAAAGTAGAGAATATAATGAGTCCTTATGGATCTTAACCAAGCTTTGACAATTACCAACTCATGGTTAAATTTTTCATCTATACTCCCACCCACTTCCACCAACTCCCAAGATTCTTTTGAAGTAATTTAAAGACATGGCATTATGTATAATTTCATTTATATGACATTTTCAAAAGTACAGAACTATAGAGATGGAAAATAGATTAGTGGCTGCCATGGGACAGGAAGGGAATAAAACAGTTCTTCTGTGGTCGTAGAACAGCTTAGAAGAGTTAATTTTTGCGGTGGTTGAACAAATCATTACATGGAATAAAATTGCTTAGAACTATACACATCCACACACACAAATGCAAGTTAAAAACAGTAAAAATTGAATAAGGTCTGTAGTCTAGTTAACAATGATGAACCAATATTATTTCTTTTGGTTTCAGTGTTGTACTGCAATTATAAAATATGTCACCATTAGAGGAAGCTGGACACGTTGCATTATTTCTGACATTACCTGTGAGTTTATAATTATTTCAAAATAAAAAAGACTTTAAAATTAATTTTAATACCATTAAATCACTAAAATACTCAGGAATACATTGAACAAAATAAATGAAAGTACATGCAAAACTACAAAATATTTCTGAGAAAAAAATCTAAATAATTGGAAAGATATATACCATGCCTATAGATTTGAAGGGTCAATATTGTGAAAATGCCAATTTTCCCAAAATTAATCTATAGTTTCAAAGGAATCACGGTCATAATTCTATCACAATTTCTTATAAAAATTGACATGCTGAATGGAAGTACAAATACCTAAAAAAGGAAAACCAATCTTAAAAAAAAAATCTCACTTCAAAAACTATTATAAAACTATAATAGTAATAATATAGCCATATTGACATGATGATAGAAAAAAAAAATCAAAGGCACAGAATAGACAGTCCAGAAATATACCCACTCATATTTGGTCAATTATTTTTGACAAGGTTGCCAAAGCTATTCAGTAAAATAAGGCTTTTCAGCAAATATTTAGAATATTATATATCCGTTTGTGTCACAAAGAATATTAATCCCTACCTCACACCATGCACAAAACTTAATTTGTGGTTGATCATAAACCTAAACATAAAAAGCAAAAACTACAAATCTCATAAAACGCAGGAGAATACCTTCATGACTTGGGGACAGGCAAATATTTTTTAGACAAAAGGCAAACGCACCTTAAAAAAATTTAAAGGAGTAAATAAAAAAATCAGACATCATTAAATTTAAAAAATGCTACTTGCCACATAACACTGTTAAAAAAATCAGTAAGTAAACCACAACCTAGAAGGAAGTATTTGTAAAATGTATAGCCTACAAAAAACAAATCAAATACATAAAAATCCTATGTGACAATAAAATGACAAATAAGCCAATAAATAAAAAAGAGCAAGTACCTGGGCTCCTGAGAGGCTCAGTTGGTTAAATGGTTTAGCATCTGAATCTTGATTTCGCTCAGGTCATGCTCTCAGGGTTGTGGGATCAAGCCCCTGTGGGGCTCTGCGCTCAATGCAGAGTCTGCTTGTCCCTCTCCCTCCTCCTCCCATTGCTCAGTCTCTCTATTTCTCTCTGTCTCTAAAATAAATAGATAAAATCTTAAAAAAAAAAAAAAAAAAAAAGACCAAGTGCCCACTTCGCAAGCACATATATTAAAATTGGAACACTATAGAGAAGATTAGCATGGCCTCTGTGCAAGGATGATATGCAAATTCGTCGAGCATTCCATATTAGAAAAAAATGAGCAAAACTCTTGGATACTTTACAAAGGGAGATATAAAATGGGAGTAAAAATAAAGAGAGAGAGAAAGAAAACCAAATAAGAAAACGAGCATTTGTCATTAAGGAAAATCAGGTTAAAATCATGATAAAATTGCCCTACAGAACTAAAAGTTCGGCTGAAATTTAAATGTAGACACCAAATGCTACTAAGTAAGAAGAGTAATTAGAACTCTTATGTGGTGGGTGTGTAAAATGATACAGCACAATGGAAAGTGCTTTGGCAATGTATTATAAAGACAAATACACAGCTGTTCCATGGCATAAGGATTCTACTCCTGGGTATTTATCCAAGAGAAATGAAAATATATGGCCATAAAAAAGTGTCATATTTTATATATCTAATATATGGCAACTAATATGATAAAAAGTAGCAAAGTGGTTGCCTTGGGTATAAGAGTGTTGACTGGGAAGAGAATGAGGGAACTTTCGGAGATTACGGTTATATTCTCTATCTTAATAGGGTCTGGTTACACAAGAGTATGCATTTGTCAAAACTCATCAAATTGTACAAATAATATGTGTATGCTTCACTGTATATTTAAACTAAAACCACTATTAAGATATTGAATTTCAGTTCATGGATTTCCATGTAAGTATGGTATCAGTTAGTGATTCTGAAACACTTTATACATGTACACTTTATATTTGAATGGACATTTCTGTAAATATGGATATTTCTCTATATGTGGATATAAAAGCCTAATTAGAGTGTCAACTAGAAATGCCATACAGGAGGAGCTTGACTGATTTTGAAAAAAGATAACAGTAGAAAGATAGATCATTTTTGAAGGAGGTGTAAGGTCAGGATGGAAGAAATTCCAGCTAATGAGAAAGCTCAATTAAGGAAAAATGTTTTAAAATGCATGAAAGAGAGGGAAGAATTTCTGAGGGTGTGTCTTTGAATAAGCAAGTTAGATGGAGTTACTGTTGGGGAATATCATTAAACACAAAATCTTTGGCCCCCCCAGAAAACCTTTCCACAAAAGTAGAAGAGAAAGAAAACAGCTTTATTATAGAATAGGCTTTAAACCAGAAAGAAATCTTACCCTTTTATATTGCCAAGCAGATAGAACCCTATGGCATACATGTTCTCATAATAATCGGTAACTAGTCCTTAAATAAGAGGACTTGACGGCACCATTTGTCACACATCTTTCTTCCTAGACTCACCTGATAACTGAGGTGGCCATCTGTGTTTGCTAATTGTTTTTTTCCAAAGGAAAAATAAACTGTAATATTTTTATGACAAGAGGTGCTTTGGCAACTTAGCATGAGGTACCCACTGACTTAAGGCTTCTACCCTCCAACAGAAACTGGGAGATAGGGATGCTATTTTACTTGATGATGGCATTTCAAAGAGATGGCTCCCAGGTCCTTGAGAAAGACATTGTTGTGTCATATAGCTGACAATTGGCTTATTTAGCTTTTAAAAAGACTTATGTGCATTTTAAAGAGACAACGAGAAAAGTGTTCTAAAGTAAGCCTTGTAAGAAAATGTGGGAGGTGGGGGGAGGGAGGTTTCTTCCCTTATTTATTTATTTTTTTTAAGATTTTATTTATTTATTTGACAGAGAGAGACACAGTGAGAGAGGGAACACAAGCAGGAGGAGTGGGAGAGGGAGAAGCAGGCTTCCCGCCGAGCAGGGAGCCCGATGCGGGGCTCGATTCCAGGACCCTGGGATCATGACCTGAGCCGAAGGCAGACGCTTAATGACTGAGCCACCCAGGCACCCCTTCCCTTATTTTTAACAAGGAGAATTAAGCCTCTTATTTTTAATTTATATTTGCCCTTATACTATACAAGAGGGATACAGATCTTAGATATAGTCATGATTTCCTTCATAGAGATAGAATGTATTGTGGAAACAAATACAAGATCCATAGTTCTTACCCAAGACCTTTGTAGCCAGATATGTTATAAAATAACATATAAAATAATATTTTTCAGATTATAGACAGGTAATACTGTGATATATACTTTATGTATTAGGAAAAGCCCCTAAAGTCTTAAGTAACACCTTGTAATCAAAACATTAATATACCTGTAGGGAAATATATGAATATTCACACTAATTAGAATAAAAAATATAAATAGCTATACTTCAATTTCAGGTAAAGTTTTGAGGCCAAATGAATTGGTCAGGTCAGGTCAAATCTCATAATCAGATGAGATATAAAAATCTCTTAGTTTCCACAGCCTTTTGACTTTGGCTTTTAGATAAAAGATTTGAATTTACAGGGGGGAGTAAGATAGTGAATGAACAAAGGAAATACAGTATGATTCATGAAAAACATTAAGAGGGCTCAGATGAAGGCCTTTAAATTTAAAGGGACAATAGTCAATATGACTACGTGTTTCTCTCCAACCACACTCATCTGTGCGTTCACATCTCAAAGAAAGCAGAAAGTTGGACAGAACTAGGCCCAGTTATTTCTAGGCAAATTGTGAAAGAAGACAAAAGAATTGAGTATACCTACAGGAGAATGATTATAATGATGGGACTTGGATTTTCAGTTGGGTAAGGGGGGGAAATAAGGTTCTGAGTGAGGGTGCACCACATGGTGGGAGAAGGTAGGTAGATGGAAGAAGTTGGATTGAAATCCCTGTAGGGTTCAACAGGTATAAGATTAGGGTTAGTATAGGCAGTGAGATGCAAAAAGATGGTATACAGTATGGGATTCAAAATTGAGATTATAGAGTTGTAAGTAAGAAGATCAGTGGAATATCCATGGGAATTAGTAACCAAGTCAAGATGGAGAATAAATTCATTACAGGAGAGAAGCTTAAGGTTATTGGAAAGAACGCTTGCAAGGAAATTGAAATTCTAATAATTATACTAGTTAGTAGGGCTGGAGAGAGGAACAGTAAGTCAAGAGCCAAAGTATTCAGGGAATGAGGGGAGTGACCCTCTGCAAATAGATGCAACCAACTTTCTATTGTCCACATTTAAATGAATTTTTTTTTTTTTTATTTTTGCCTATCTTAGGTTTCTATTTTGGAAAGCTAAGGTATTTCTATGTTTTTTTTTTTAAAGATTTTATTTATTTATTTGACAGAGAGAGACATGGCGAGAGAGGGAATACAAGCAGGGGGAGTGGGAGAGGGAGAAGCAGGCTTCCCGCGGACAGAGAGCCCAAGGCGGGGCTCGATCCCAGGACCCTGGGATCATGACCTGAGCCAAAGGCAGACATGCTTAATGATTGAGCCACCCAGGCACCCCTCTATGTTTTTAATTGGTACATTAGTAATTTGAATTTTACTGAAAATGAATTAATTTCTCTTGTAAATTGTTTCATTAAACTAAGATAAAATGCTTGAAACTAGTAAAATTTTTAAATCAAAGGAAAAATTTAAGGGATTTTAAAATTAAACCTATTTTCATATGTACATTCTAATCCAATTTTTAAATATTCAAAATGATGTAAATTATTCAGTGTACATAATTTATGAGTTTGCTTTTTCAAGCTCTTTAAAAATGGATACCAAATATAAGTGTTCCTTTTGAAGTTTTAATCCAGTAAATACGGAGACTAATCAAGAAAGTTTAATGAGCAAGATTAATTAAATAAACTTAGTTTTAGAAATCTGTGTAAATTGTTAAGGTAGGTGGTAAACTTTCCATTATGTATACTTGGTATAGAAAGGAATGCTCATTTTTTATTTGCTTACTTATTTTCTGAATAGGCTTGATGAAGATGAGAAACCAGATCAGATATTGAACCCTTAGTGATGTGACACAATTGTCAAATAGATAAATTATTTATCTTTCTCTCTTCCTTTTCCTTCCTTTCTCCTTCCTTCTTTCCTTCCTTCCTTTCTTCCTTCCTTCCTTCCTTCCTTCCTTCCTTCCTTCCTTCCTTCCTT
>NW_022589711.1:76291637-76408021 GCF_004348235.1 Phoca vitulina | reverse complement strand
CTTCCTTCCTTCCTTCCTTCCTTCCTTCCTTCCTTCCTTCCTTCCTTCCTTCCTCCCTCCCTTCCTTCCTTCCTCCCTTCCTTCCTTCCTTCCTTCTTTCCTTCCTTTTTCTTTGACAGAGAGAAAGCATGAGAGTGGCAGGGGTGTGGGGGCAGTGGGAAAGGGGCAGGGGGAGAGGGAGAGAGAGAGAATCCTAAACAGAGAAACCCTGCCCAGCGTGGAGCCCGATGCAGGGCTTAATCTCAGATCCTGATATCATGACCTGAGCCAAAATCAAGAGTTGGACACTTAACTGACTGAGCCACCCAGGTGCCCCATATTTACTTTTCTTTCTTATGGCAAGGGTCCTCCACATGCAATATTTCAAGCATTATATTGCCTAAAATTGTAGAATTAAGAAGCTACATTTTCTATCACAGTGCAAATGTCATCAGATGTGCATGTTTGCATATTTTATGCTTCTTTAATAATGCATTCTTAAATTTGGTTTTAAGTTAAGGACAGTGTTTGCTTATTGATCATGATGCATTATCCACACTGGGGAAAGCATTCCACAGTTTGCATCTTCTCAGTTAATTCTGAATAATTCAGGAAGTTCTAGGAGTTGTATTTATTTTCATTAACATTTTATCCATATATACCTGACAGATAGTGACATATAATATGCTACATCTAGTTATAAGAATGGTACTATTGTTTATAAGTTTACAAAGTTATAGTGGCTTTTAGGTAGATACATATTTATATATCTACATATCTATATAAATAAATATATATTTATATATATACATATATTAGTACTTATTTAGAATTCTCCTATAGCTATATTGTACATTATATTATATGGTTTATTACAGGACTCTTTTATGGTGATTTTTCTTTTTTCTTTACACAAGGTAAAATTATAAAAATGTACTATTGGATATAAATTCTCTATAAAATAATTTCTCTTATAATTGGCAAAAGATGCACATCTTTAGACAAATTTATTGTTGTCACTGTTATTTTTAAAAGTATGAAGTCAAATTAAAAAAAAAATTCTTTGAATTTCACAGGCATTCAATAAAAAATGGTTTCAAAATGAACAGAATTAAGGAGTATTTAAGCATATTATGGAAAAAGTCAAGAAATGGTATTATACTTTTTAAAGTAACACACCAAGCCCCAGGTTATTGTATGGATATTAAGTAGACAAGCAAGTCTAACAACCCCAAGGAAAAGCACATCTGACCCATTTATTTAGTTAGCAGAATCACACACAGAATAAGAGGGTGGTTTAATTCTGGGCCAAGTATTTCTTAATTTCTAAACTTAAATATGCATTTAATTCAATGTGGCAAAAATAGATGTTATATAATTTATATAATTTGAAGCTAAGTCCTCTCCAGATAATTTTTACTGTACTGGAACAAATAAAAATTATAGTGATGAAATATTAAAATAGAAGTTAAAAAACCCCATACACTAATATTTTGTCATGGTTTAAAATAAGTGTCTCCATTAATAAGTATAAAATACAGCATTAGGAGTAAGTTTAAGTTGTTAACTTGTACTAAAATAGAGCTTTTTTACCTCGCATGTCTTTTTCTAGCCTTATGGAACTACTTACAAACATAAAAACAAAAATGCTGAAAATGTTGGAAATAAATTTGAATTATGATAGTAATAATTCAGATCTTACTACTTTTTTATCTGAAATGTTATCTTGAGAGGTATTTACTGCTAAATTGCAAAGTCAAGAGCCTCATTTTTCATTCACTTCTATTCAGCTAAAGAATCAGCTAATATGCCATGCTATAATGATATACTTTTAAGCATTACTCTAACTCTTTCATGAATGGTTTCAAGTTATTTTCATCTAAATAGATTTATTTTGAAGTTGTTCAGTGAAAAACAAAACAAAACAAACAGAAAGACAAACATCGTCAGTAAAATAAAATTGCATGCTCTAAATTGGAATTATTCTTAAATTTCTGCAAAAGCAAAGTGTACCTATATCTACCGACCTTTCCTACCTCTCCTTCCAACCTATTTATTAACTTCTCACTACAGTGTAGTGTGCATCCAAAATAATGTAAGAAAAAATATTGAGAAAAATGATCTTTTTCATTAAAGTCATTGAAACTAATACCTCTCACGTTTTGTCTGCTAATAATTAGTCATTCCCACAAGTGAAATACGATCTAAGAGAACTGGGTTCCTTACATTTGCTTACTTTTTTTTTTTTTTTTTTGATAGGCTAGAGTAGCCTGCAACCTCTAGAACCAAAATTGTAAGAAAACTTAAGAATAACCCAAGTGCATTAAAATTAATCTTCATTTAGACATATCAGATGATATATCTTCAATTTTCAGATATTTTATATAAATAAATTTTAAGAAGCACTTTTGCATATGAAGGAGAGAATTTTATAAATTGAAAATAAAGAACAGTCAAAATATCTTATCAGGATGAAACTTTTTGCTCAGCATCATTTACATTCATAACTTGACCATAAGATTTTAGAGGCTTTGTTTCTACTTTTGGTTTTAGAAACTTCTGTATGTGTAACTTTATGTTCTCAATATATTATTAAGAGCAATGGAAAAAAGGGCAAGAAACAAAATTTTAATTAATGACTTACAAATCCTGAGGACTTTACATTTCAGCCTTACTTACATATGAACAGCTTTACTAAAACAAAAACATGGAAATGGAAAGTGATCTACCTTAGCTCAAAAAGCTTGTAGATGGTTGAATCAAATGTGAACAGTTGACCTCAGTTTTCTAGTGCTTTTTAAAATCATAATTCTGAATTTAACAATGGATATGTTTTGGTTGTAGTGATGTTAAAGTTCTACTTATTTGACAACTGAAGAAAATATCTAAATATGCAATTTCTAAGTGTAGATAAATATTTAACAGCAAATTATTTTCTGAATGATAATTAGGAATATTTCCAGCTATTAAATGAAATGAGAGACCTTTGCAGTAAATGAGAGGACTTTGATTACATATATAAGAAGAATACATCTATATTTATACATATTTAAAATAAAAAATATAATTGCAGGAAGGTAAAATAACCTCTTTAATTATACACACACAATTTGGTCATCAAATCCATATTAATTGTTATTAAAATTAATCAATGATTCCTAAAATATAACAGAAACAAGTCCTTTAAAATCTTATTTCTATCTAAGTGTTCTTTCTCTTAAAAATAAGGAATGTTTCATAAGAAAGTTACAAAGTTAATGATGGCATCAATATGTATATATTCAAATGGCTTGTTTAGGTTATGAGTAATTTTTGTTACCAGCATAAGGGAGAAATCAAAAGTAATGATTATTTCTTGTCTTTTCTCATAGGAACATATTATTGTTATTATATTGCCATGGAGCGATTTACCACATACATGTGAAATATCACAATATAAAATTATTAACTTTAGCCCCCAACTATCCAAACTGAATGTTTTAGCATGGTGAGATTCAAAGTATATTGACTATTTTTAATCTAAATTTAAATCTTTGAAAGTAAAATATAGTTTAAAGTGGTACTTACTAACATATTATTTCAAGCAAGCTTTACAAAATTATAATAGGGTAGTCATTTGGAAGTTCAGCATGGAACTTACTTCCTATTGAGGGACCTAATTACCAAACATTTTTGCTCACATTGCTTGAAGGTTATGATTAGAACACATTAAAAAATCAGCAGATTCAGATCTAAGTGAACAACAAGGTACATAAGGTGATGAAAGGTCTTCCGTGAAAGCACAAGGCCATAGCCATTAAGGATCTTCTGTGAGAGTAAAATCATTTAAAAATCAATGCAAAATCTTTTAGAGAGTTTCTGTTCAGTAAAACACGAATAAAATTGCCAGGAAGAAGGAGAGCTTCTGAATTTTGTATGAAGTAAACTAGAAATTACATGGAAAACCATAGGGAGGAAAAATACTTAAATATATAGATTTTTAACAAATACAGTTGTCTCCACATTTTAAAGTTGTTGTTACTGGGCATTGCTGCAAATACTATTATTTTATTTCTAATACTAAAATTTCAATATTATCTTATAATGATAATGGACATACTTGATAAATTGGTAGAAACTATACAATGACTTTATTTACATATTTAAAATAGAATGTTTTAATTTTCTAGATGACATAGATAGCTCTGTCTAGAAGAATAAATCAATAGAACAAAATAGAGTCCATAAATAGACTCCTATAAGGACAAATGATTTTCACAAAGGTGTGAAGGCAATTCAGTGGAGAAAGAATAGTCATTTCAACAAATAGTACTGGACTAATTGGACATCCACACATGAATAAACTTTGACACATACCTCATACAAATAATACACATATTTATATACATATTCATGTACAAATAATAAATATTATTTGTGTATTATAATAAATCATTAAATTAAATTAATTTATTTATTATATTTTAATAATTATTAAATGGATGATAAACCCAAATGTAAAATCTAAAGCTATAAAACTTCTAGAAGAAAACATTTTTTTTGGCTTTGTTTTAGTCAAAGAATTCTTAGCTATGTCATCAAAAGCATAATCCACAAAAGAAAATTTGGTAATTTGACTTCATGAAAATTAAAAATGTTGTTCTGCAAAAGAAAGACTGGGAAAAATATTTGCTAGTCATATCTTATCTGAACTCGTATCTAGAATATACAGGGCATTCCCTAAACTCAATGATAAGAAAACTCAAGTAAGTGGGCTAAAATTTGAACAGATAATTTATGAAAGAACGGATGATTTATGAAAGATGACAAACTCATAAAAATATATTCAACATCATTAGCATTAAGAAAATAAAATCACAAGGAATTAACACTCAATACTTGCTAGATTGTCTTAAAGACTTCATCACAAATGCAGTACTGTGGAGTAACAGCTATTGCCATGTAGTGGAATGAGAATATAAAATAATACTATCACTTTGGATAAAATTTGGCAGTTTCTTAAGATTTAAAAAATCTACCTATCATAAAATTTATATGATACCAAACAAAGGTATTTCTCCAAGACATATTAAAGCATATATCCATTCAAAGGCAATGAGTGTTCATTAGAATTTCATTTTCATTAGCCCCAAACTAGAAACAACCAAAATGTCCATCTACAGGTGAAAATATAAACAAATTGTGGTATATATATATATATATATATATATATATATATATATATACCATTGTGTATATATATATACACAATAGTATACTACACAGCAAAGAAATGAATGAACTATTGATATATGAAACAACATGGATAAATCTCAGAATATGCTGAGGAAAGCAGTTCAGCCTTCCCCCCTTCAAAAGAAACACAAAAAACGAAGAGTACATACCCTGTGATTCCATATATGTAAAACTCTAGAAAATACAAAATAATGTATAATTACAGAAAGCAGATCAGTGATTGGTGGTTACCTAGGGCTGGAGAGTAGGGGGGGATAGTGAGGAGGGGTAAGGATTACAAAGAAATGTGAGGGACTTTTGGGGGTGTTGGACATATTTATTATCTTGAATTTAGCGATGGTTTTATGGTTTATACATATTTCAAAAAATCAAATTTTACAATTAGAATATGTACAGGGATTTGTATATTAAATATAACCCAATAAAACTATTAAACAAAAAGCTACCACCCCCATTAGCTTTGTGAATAAAATTTAAGAAAAAGTAAAGACATTGAAAAATATAGCAACAACAAATTTTATCCAAAGTGGTAGCAACAACAACAGTAACAACAATATTAGTAATAATAAAGAAGGAAGAGAGGTCATAAGGCAGCTACTTATAGGCAAATGACTAAATGTCTTGGTATAAGAGGTTTCTCCAACCATGAAATGATTTTCCCTGTATCTACTTCTCTACCTTCCACCAGAAATTGTTATTTTGGCTTGAGAGATCAAAAACTGATGGCAAAGGAAGCAAATGGGACAATCTGAGGGAATAAATCATTCCCAAGATTTATTTGGGAATGGCTCTTAAATTACTTTACATAATGTGTCTAAAAGAAACCACCCAGGAAGACAGTATAATGGCTTTTGCAGAATTGGCTTCCTAATTGCTCAGGCTTTATGTCCCACAGGCAAGTAAACCTTGAGTGAACAAACTAAAATTAGATAAATGTAGTTGTCACTTTTATTCTGGAGGATAAATATTTTGAATAAATTCACATAGAATTTGATTACAATCCTAATAATTAGAAATATAGATCCCTTTTTCTAAAGATTAGAAAATATAGAAATATCAGTAGACATGTAAAAAAAAAAGTTCAAAGGAAGTGTACCATGCTAAGGAAGCAAAGCAACAAATTCCCTCATGAAACAGAAGGAAAACTTAAAGAAACAAGTAATATTAATTGCAAGATTTGTGATATATTTTCTCTGGGGTCTTAGATCAAACATGAGAAGTTTCTGATGAAAGATGTATTGTATAATATAATAGGCAGTCACACACTAAACACTATTTGACAAACCAGTCAGTGTTAAAAATTATTTTAGAATTTTGTGGAAAACCAGAACAATATTAATATAGTTAGCCAAATAAAGCAAACAGAGTATATGATCCAATATTCATACAATAGACATATTGACTTTGTGAAGCTTCTAGACTGGAATTTCCAGATGTCAGATTATAAATAGTACTTAGAAATAATAAAATTATCCAAACAATGTGTGTAGAGTAGAAAAGTTAACATTTTTCTCAAACATTGAAATTTTAATTTATATTTAATCCCTTAATCTATAATAATGTTTTCCATTTATGCAGTGCCCACTCTATACATGACTAATTTGAATTCTTTAAAGATAGTCATCTCATTCACGCATTGTCACAAAACATTATGGTAGGTGTTATTAACCCTGTTTTAAATGAGGAAACAAACTCCAAAAGGTTAATTTGATATTTATATTGATATATTTATAATGCTAGAGTTTGAGTTGAGTCTTCAGACTGGTCATCTTGTCATGATTCATTGCTCCCTGATGCCATTTCCACATTGAAACCTGAGTGATGTTCCCATTGCCTTCAAGATAAAGTACAAACTCCATAATTTAGTATGTTATGCCTTTCAGAATCTGGCCTTCTTCATGCCTACAGTTTTCTTTCTTACACTGTTCTAAACCTCTCTCTCCAGAGGAACCCCAGTCTCAGATTTCCACCGACTGCGTGTGGTTTTGGTTGCACTTGCACATGGTTCCATCTGCCTTGAATATCTGTCTTTTCTCTTACCCCAGGCTAATTTCTACTTGGAATTCAAGATTTGCAAGGATCATGTCCTTTAAGAAGTGCTCTTTCACTCTATCCAATTTCAAGTAGATGCCTTGCGTGTTCCCATTTCCATTCTATTCACACATGTCATTATCTTTTTACACTACTATTTCTACTACTACTATTACTGTATTTTTCAGTACTATTCTGTAGGTTCCTCTTTGTTTTCTTTTCCTCCATTAATAGCTCATAATCCTTAAGGGCTTTTTTTTTTTTTTTTTTTTTTTTTTAGAGGTGGGAGAGAGAAGGGCAAAGGGAGGGAGACAGATAGAAAGAGAGAAGAGGGGCAGAAGGAGTGAGAGAGAGAGAACCTTAAGCAGCTCCATGCCCAGCACCCAAGGCAGGACTCATTCTCACAACCTTGAGATCATGACCTGAGCCAAAACCAAGAGTCTGAGGCTTAACCCACTGAGCCACCCGGGCACCCCCTTAAGGGCATGTTCTATGTCCAGTGTCTAACACATTGCATGACATAATAAACTCTCAAATAGTATTTGTTAAATAAGTAGATAAATAAATAAATAGAGCATAAGGAGAACATTTAGATAAATTGATAGTTCTAGGAAGAGAATTCTAAAAAAAAAATTAGAAAATGCACAATTAAGCAAATGCACGTCGTAAAGATCTGTAACGATACTAAAAAGTTAAACAGAAAATATAAAAGTATTTTTACAAATGGGCAAATTAAAAATTGTGTTTTTAAAAAGACATGAATTAGGATTCTAAGATAATAAAAAGAATAGCAAATTGGATGCAGACACTTTTCACAATCAGGTGAGTAAAATATTTAGCAAACAATATGTAAAGTATTCAATTTCATTGGGAATCAAAAGAGGTAATTACCAGTTTAGCAACTATTAAAACAAATTTTATTTTTTATGATGCACAACGACAAGCAGACCTTTCCATGAACTTATAGAGGGACTGTAAATAGGAATGGACTTGGTACAGATAGTATAATTATACATCCAGAGCATTAAAATTGTAACAATCTTTTATTTTTTTTTTTATTTATTTTTTTATTTTTTTAAAGATTTTATTTATTTATTTGACAGAGAGAGATACAGCGAGAGAGGGAACACAAGCAGGGGGAGTGGGAGAGGGAGAAGCAGGCTTCCCACCGAGCAGGGAGCCCGATGTGGGGCTCGATCCCAGGACACTGGGATCATGACCTGAGCCGAAGGCAGACGCTTAACGACTGAGCCACCCAGGCGCCCCAAAATTGTAACAATCTTGATCCAGCAGTTTATCTTAGTAATGAATTATTTTTAAAAAGGCAAACATGCATATGTGGACAAAGCTGATTATAACAGGATTATTTATAATAAGAAAATTTGAAACCTATTACATGTCCAATAATAGGGGTATTGCTAATAGATATTATAATACTGAAATTAATATTATATTAATATAATATATGTGATATAAGAAAAAATGTAATGACTTCACAAATTCTCATGCTATGTGAAAATTGTGTATGTAATATAAATTAACTTAAAAATACAAATGCCGAAAACACAGAATATTGAAAATTGCATCTATAAAATAATAAGAGGGATTATGAATCTTAATTTTTTATTTCATTTTTCCATATTTTTCCTCCATTAAGCATATTTATGATTAGTAAAACTGTAAGCTCTAACTGATAAATGAAAAGTACAGTTACGGGAAGCAGCAGAAGTTAAATAGCATGAGTATGAAATGTCTTCACATTTTAAATACTAATTCATCAAACAACTTCTGTGATTGTCATTCAGAGAAATTTTGTGAATATAAAATCAAACTATTCAGAGCCCTTGTGTCTGTGATTTTAGTGTCTAGTTGATTATACATGTATAGGAAGGATGATTATAAGACCATTAAAATCACCAACCAACCTTATAATTCTTTCCAAATGGGCTAATAGAGTCACATCAATTTTGAAAAACAATAGCTACAGATATATCATTTAAATACCCAGGTGTACATATAGAGAGCTCATTGATCAAATAAACTATGCACAAAGGTTAGTTTTAACCAGCAAGAAAACACCAGGAACTGACAGATACACTCTGCCAATTAGGAAGAAAATGTTATTGTAGGTTATATAAGGTGATCCTACTGTTTGCTCCCACAGAAGAGGATTCTGCATGGAATGCAGTATTATTCTGGCAACTGATTAGCATTTTGATATGCTCAAAATTTGTTCACATGGAAATGAAATATTAAAGCAGACAGCAGTTCAAAGTAATAGATGAAACTATTGCACAAAAATGTTTTTCTGTATTTTTAGATAACTGGTTGCCAAGGAATGCGCTCAAGATTTCTGCCTTTTGTGATTACCACAGAGATAAACATATAACAAGAAATACACACACACACACACACACACAAACACATATGGCAAAGAGTATACCTTCTTTTGATTTAGTCTGTTAAAAATTAGGGCAAAACCAGGAGCTATCTTCCTGTTTAATGAATGATGATTAAATATAAGGGTCTCAGGATTACTGGAAAGTGTTGAGATTCAGTTTTCTCTATATATAGTAGAAATGAAAAACTGAAAATACCATTAAATATATTTTGTTATTATTCAAAGAGAATTGATCTTGAAACCTGTGAATTAGACTTCTATAAAACTTTTCCAATTTATAACATTTCATACTCTATTAATTGCTATTAGAATGTTACTTTAAATCTACACTGTATTAAAACACCTGATCATTCTTGATCAAGCTCAAAATGGGAAATAAAAATGTTACATTCAGGTGATGAAGATGAATGCTCTTAAAAAAAAGTGCAACATTAAAAGTATATTGCAAGTAGTTGAAATGTGTCTAAACTGTTCTTGGCCCTAATTGTGAGAAGAGACTAGCAGCTTACATTTGGGATGTGTGTTTGCTCTTTCAGTTCACAGTCTATTTAGTAAATGGCCTATCCCAGCATGTGAAATGTTATCACAGTGGCTCAGAAGTGCTAATATATAGCCAAAAATCGGAAGCCCCCACTCCCAATGCCACGTCACCCCTATAGTATCATGCTTAGAGCTTCATTGTTAATCCACTTTTCAAGATAGGAAGGCTAAATATCACCAACGTGTTGTTTTCATATAGTCACAAGAGTTCAGTTTCTCCATCATGCAAAAGGCCTATATTTGGGGATCTCTTGAGAGGCAGGTTGTAAAAATTTTGTCGGCAGGGGAATTTTTATTCTTTGATAATACCCTATGTAACAAATATCTTTGACTCCTAAACATATATTACAAAAGTGAATTATAATGTATTTGGTCAATATTATTGGCTTCCCTTTTCTTTTGACCTTCTTAATTTGATCCATTGACATTTGTTCGTTTTTAAAAATACCTCACATGACTAAAATATGTTGTGTTGACTTTTATAATTTAACTAATTTTGGCATACTCCTCCTTCTTAAGGATTTTAGTGTTTTCAAACTATTAGATCTTTGAAATTATACTTAGAAAATTGCAGATTAAAAAAAAAAACTACTTAAGAGTTGTCAGGAAAAAGCATCCTAACAAAGTAATTTGCAACCCAAACAAAATTGTCAATTTTAAAGATTGTTTTTCATAATACTTAATGATACATATTTTGTGTAATTCCTAAAGGGTTGGTGGTCATTAAAGTATTCAAACTGCAACCTAAAATAAAATGTTATATACTCACTGTTTAAAAATTCACAATGAGACATTTTGAAATATGACCTAGTTTGAAATTCATACTCTGACTTTTCTGAAATATCGGTAGTGGTTTCATATATTTAATTAGAAATTGCCGTATTTTATGGCTTTACAGTCCATATATGATTTTAAGCACCTTAGCAATGGCATTCGTGTTCCAAAAAGGAAAACGTGGTATATGGAAAAACCACAAATTTATTATTCAAGATTTGAGGTAGACTGCTTAAAATACTATTAAGCTGGATAAAAAAAAATATTGATTTTGAAGATCTACAAGCAACTGCCCCACATGCATATATCATACATATTCACTTGATTTAATTATGAGTAATTTAATTATATTAAATATGATTTAATAACCTAGGCATGCTTTCTTTTTTCTTTTTTTTTTTCCCGGTAGGCATATTTTCTTGTAAAGACAATGATTTGCGGTTTAATTCTAAATGATTTCCCACCCATTAATATGATTTTACATATATAAGATATGTGTTAAATTATTAAACCATTCAATATCATGGTGAACTGTGGTTAATAAAATAAAAAAAAAATAGTTCAAGAAATTACATTGTTGTTTTAGGGATTTATTTACTATAGATTCATAACTTTAAAAAGGGATCTAGCAATCAAGGTAAATGTCTTTGTGAAAATACAGTGCATTTCAAAATACCTGAATGCATTTATTTTAAAAATATATTTGTATTTTTTTACCTTCATAGATTACACATAATGCTATTAAAATATATCATGTAATATCAATATTAACATGGCTAATTATGTAAATCAATCACACAATGTGGTACTAGTTTGTATGTACCACTAATATTTTTTCTTAAGTTATTTGATTTCACAAATATTATATTTATCTGCCCCCCTAAAAATCCCAAAGAACTAATTTTGGGGACAAACAGAATATTAAAAAAAAAAAAAAAAGAGCTGTCATTTTTATCATTTAGTTAAAAAACTCAAGCTGTTTGTGCAGGTGCATGTTTTGTCTAAGGCAAAATATTATTTAAACACACTAACTAGTTTTATTTAAATGTGTAAAGCTTGGGGGAATTCGGAGGGGGAGATGAACCAGGAGAGACTATGGACTCTGAGAAACAAACTGAGGGTTCTAGAGGGGAGGAGGGTGGGGGGATGGGTTAGCCTGTGATGGGTATTAAAGAGGGCACATATTGAATGGAGCACTGGGTGTTATATGTGTTAAACAATGAATCATGGAACACTACATCAAAAACTAATGATGTAATGTATGGTGATTAACATAACATAATAAAATTAAGAAAAAAAATGTGTGAAGTTTGAAAATACATTTAACTAATATTATATATTTCTTATGACTCAATCAGTTTTGAGCTGGCATTCTCCACACAATTTCATTAAAGTACATATATTTCTAAATTTACTCAGTATTTTTCTTTTCTTGAATTTTTATAAATATTTAGAATTTCCATTTAAAAAATAAACTTTTAACACTGGTTCTCTGGCATCCAAACAATGAACTTACTCGTAGCAATTAACAGTGTAGACAAAGAATACAGAATACCTGTGATTGAGAGAACATGTCAGACAGTAATGCTGTATTGATTCTTAAACAAATGCTGCTTAGAAGGCAAGATTCTCCATAATCACATGAAAAATTTGTCACTTGCTTTAATCACTTGTGTAATTTATGCAATACAGTGACATGGAGAAAAATTCCTGATGTCTCCAGTAAAAAAGTAAAATTTGTTTTTATTCAAGTACACCGGATGAACAACAATTAAAAAGTTGCACTTGTTGACTCCAAAGAACATGGGAATTAACAACTGTTTTCCCTTGGGCGTTTACATAGTGGTTTCCACAATTGTGTGTACTGAAGAGGCTAGTAGGATATTCGGCACATACAAGCAGGACTTTTTATAGACAGGAAACCCAGTATTGGGAGTTAAAAAAACAAAAAATCAGGCATGAAGAATGAGCATCATGAGCAATTTTTAAGATAACTAGAAATCTTGTAGCTTCCAGATTTTTTTGTATTACTTGTAAACCTACTGGAAAGTTCTACCATGTGAAATTACTCATATAGAAAATTAACAATAATTTTAAAAATAATAAATTATTTATATAAGAAATCCTCAATAAGAAATAAACAGAGTGAAATTAGATACAAATATACTAGAATAAAACAAAATTACAGAATTTTGAAAAAGAGAAAATTTTGTTTTATAAGCTAAAAAATGAATTTGTGTTTCAAGTTTCTTGAGTTCAAATCCTGACTTCTTTTATTACTACTTGCTTGATTTAGAGTAAGTTTTTTAACCACACTGAGGTTTTTTTTTTCCACCTGACAACTGAGATAATAATGCCTATGCCTTATTAATTTGTCATCAGGATTAAATGAGATACATATATTTTTTAGTGTTAAACACTAAAATGTGAGTTCTTGAGAGGCTTCTTAAAAATTTTTTTGGCATATGGAAAAAATTTTTTAAATAGATTGTAATCCTAATGCTGAAAAAGAAATCAATAATTCTATAGTTCAGTTTCACCTTATAGAAGCATCAAAAAAAGGCCAGAAAAACTTACATGTGCAGTGACAGAATTGTTACCAGAATCCAGGTTTCTTAAACTCAAGATGAATAGACATTGCCTGACACAATGCTGTTCCAACTCAACACAATAAGAAGGAGGTTTATGTTGAATGGGTTTGAAATACAATTGAATTATTAATTTTATAGGAATAAAGGTAATTTGTCATGTCAAGAAAAGAGAACAGTTTCACTTAAAAGTTTTATGCCACTCCACTTCGATATTTAATTGCAAGCCTAAATGGTAAATTATGTGAATGCTAACTCATAACAAAAATGAAGTGATTATTTAATCTATTCATTTGCTCTTGAAACTGAGCTGAAAAACCTATTGTTAAGATAACTTCATTTTTAAAAAGCACCAATACTTATGTGTATACTATAATCTTTCTTGGTTTACTTATTATACAGATTGATGAACCATTCCTTCCTTATGATGACCTCAAATTGTTTGTACTATACATTAATCTTTTCTAGCACTCAGTGGAAAATGGAACACAGTTACTTAGCATTTTCTTCCTGATACTGATTTCTTTACGTGAAGGTTGATCAGTTTCTTCCGTTGGAGCCTGTCCCAGGGTTTCTCCACCACAGACTAGATAGAAGTAGAAGAGTACTTCTTTGGTTAAGCACTCATTTATTAGGATCCACATTAGCCTATCTGCTCTCAACACTCTCAACATTTCTACCAGATATGTGGAACTAACAGTAAATAAAACAAATATTATTGTAAACAGAGTCAAGAGTTTTCACAGGAAACATTTCTGAGATTGCTGTAGCACACAAAGACATGTTTGATTAAGTTACTCGTTTTCTATTCCCTAAAGCATGCCAAACAAAGAGTGACAGCACCATGACAACTGAGAAATCTGAATAGCGAGCCCATGAAATATCTGATTTTGACTCAAGTAACTTCTCAATGAACTTTCAGGATAATTTTGGTGCAAATTATACACACATTAATTTATCTAAAGGGAATCTGCTCTAAGAAGTTAGTAGCTACAACTCAATAAAATGTTGGAGGGCATTGACAAAATAATAAACTTAAAATCAAAATGGTCAATATTCAACATTTCTTTCTTCCAGGAGTTTAAAAAAATTGTACTCATCTCTGGTTAGGGAAAATAAGACAATACTCATTAATCTCTTTATAAAACCACAAAAAAAGACTGTGTATTTATTCTCTGCCAAGTACAATTTGAGATAATAAGGACACCAAAATGAATAAATATATGACACCATATATGATAAATATATGATTTTCAGGGCGCCTGGGTGGCTCAGTTGGTTAAGCGACTGCCTTCGGCTCAGGTCATGATCCTGGAGTCCCGGGATCGAGTCCCGCATCGGGCTCCCTGCTCGGCAGGGAGTCTGCTTCTCCCTCTGACCCTCCCCCCTCTCATGTGCTGTCTCTCTCATTCTCTCTCTCTCAAATAAATAAATAAAATCTTTAAAAAAAAAAAAAAAAAAAAAGATAAATATATGATTTTCAAAGTGTGATAATCCTTAAGATAAATGCAAGGGTAGCATATTATATGAGCAGAAAGCATCAGTTTTAACTCAGTCTTGGGGTATTGTCATATTTAGTTCAGGGTCAACTGATAAGTATGTTAAGTACTTATTATAAGACTATTAATGAACTAAGTCAGGGAACAGCTCAGGGTGTAAAAAGGAATGTACAAATACATAGAGATGTAAAAAATGCAGGGAATTTGAAGTAGAATAATAAGACTGTGCACAGAAGGAGAATGGAGATGGCAAGAACCAAAATTGGGGAAGCAGGCAGAAACAAGATTTTGAAGAGCTTCATATGATATACTGAAGAATTCAAACCTCATAAAGCAATGGGAAAATTGAAGGAAGAAGACAATAATTGTTTTTCGGGAAAATGGGGTTCAGTTTTGAGCAAGTACACAGAAGGTCTCTATGGAGCTACTCTGGAAGCAGTTTAAGCATTCACTGACATGGAGGTGGTAATTAAAGACATGATGCTGGATAAAGTCATTCAAGGAGAGATTCTAGCGTTTTAAGAACTGAGGAGACACAAAATCCACAATATTTGATAGAAAAGGAGAAGGATGCAAAAGTGAATGGAAATAGGCATTCAGAATGATAGAGGGAAAGCCAAGATAGAATTGTTTTATAACAGCATATAATGGAAGAGAGTGATAAATCATGTCAAATTCTGAAAAGAAATTACATAGATTAAGAACTTATAAAATTGTCATATAAGGAAAGAGAATTCAAAGTAGAATGTTGAGTTAAAAATATAAAATAATAACTATGTCTCTATGGGCTACAATTTCAGCTTCATAAAAGATAGAGCTGGGTGTGTAAAGATAAAGAACTGGAAAGAAGTATCACATCATGTTCACATTGACTATATGTGGGTTATTTTAAATTTTGAAATTTAATAAATTGCCCCCAAAATGTCTTAAAAATAAAAAGCAAAAACATTCTTTGAACTATCTATTTAAGGAGACAGAATAGAATTTTAAAGTCAAAAAACTTTTAGTTTAGAATCTGACTTGCCCGAGCTCCAGTATCAACTTCTCTACTAATAAATTTTGCTGCATTAAAAGCCAATTGGGAAAGCATACTAATTTATGGAATAGTTCCTTTTTCACTAAATTGAAATTTTATCTTTATCATAATATAAATCCTGAGATATTTTATTATTTATCTCTCTACTTTGTTCCATTGCTCTATGATCTAATTCTGAGCAAATAACAAATTGACATTAAAAGTGAAATGAGCTCAATAAGACATTAGGATCAATCAGCATCTTAATTAGCTCCTCACATTCCATGTATGTTAACAAAAATATACTGTGTATCACTATTTCTGCTATATCCTCTTTTAGCAAAGTCAGTATTTGAAAAGTGAGCAAAGATGAAACTGGGATCCTAGGACTTCAGAAAATTGTGATATGTTCAATTCTTGACCTATGGAATAAATTTGTGGGCAGAATAGCAGAGCAGGAACTCAGAAGGCAATGAAAGCTATGGCCAGTTACCACAATAGGCATAATCAGAGGATAAAAATTATTATGAGTAAGTGATTCCAATAAGGGACAAAAAGAAAAGAATGCCAGTTGGTTAGGAGCTCCTTGAAATCTCTTTCCACAACCAAGCCTCCTTTATTTCTCCCTTTCTCGATCCTCCTTCTTGCTTTTTTTCTTTTCTTCTCTCCCTTTTTAAAAAAAACCTCTACCATCCATTTGTCAAATTTCCATCAGTCTATCTGTCCATCAACTTTTGTACCACTTCACGAGGGTCATAAAATTACTTCCAGATGTATCTCTGTTAAAAATATTCACATTCCCTCATGGTCATTCATACACATGGCCACACATCTTTCTGCGTAAATGGTGAAAAACTTATGAATTTGATCAGTCCTCATCTATGAGTTACTGAGGTTGTATATGTGCCACTTAGCCTCACTAACTGAGCCCCGGGTTTATCTTAGACTTCCCGTCACACCATGCAATTAAAGAAAGCAATGTATAAATATTGCCTAACACTTAGGAACATTGTGGCTTTATACTTCAACAACATATTTTCTTTCAAAGTCTGAATCCCAATTTAAGAGTGATTCTTTCTGAAATAGGAAAGATGTGTGCCAAAAGAGAGACAAAAATACTTGATCTCTTCTGTTATAATATTCATAAAGATATGGCTTTCTTCCTGGTATATACAAGAACAGATACAAAAGAAAAAGATAAGTAGACAATACTGAGCACCTGTAAGCAGATTGTAGCTCATGGAGGGAGAGAGAGAGGTAGACAAAGAAATTGGCAAGGAGGTAGTAACTTTCAAAATCTACAAAGAAACCCGAAACCAAAGAGCACCATCAGGTGGGCAGTATTGTAGATTCAAATATGTACTAAGTCTAAATTCACTGAAGATTTTTTCACTTAAAATTACTTCAGAGAAGGAACTTATATGCCATGTCTTTTTTCTTGCTTCACTTGCAAAGCACCACTCAGCCCTGAAGTTTATTTTCTTTATGAAAGAATGCAACCGACCAATGTATATTATGATTTGCATGCATTTTTTCAGGACGCTACCTATTATAGAGAACGCCCAACTAGACTGTTAGCTCTAATATCTATTTTTAAATATTTAAAATAAAGATACTGATTTGCTTGATTCATTCTGACTCTGCTCACGAAAATGTTAATCACAAAAATTATTTAGAGAATGGGTCCTCCTTTGTTTTTTTCTGATAGAAAATACGATTTCAGTTGCATAGTGCTATACACTGGTAACATTATATAAAGTATACAAAGCCTATTGAAAAAAAAACTTCAGAAATTCAGAAAAAGGTAAATGATATATTTTTTCTTTTCATCATTTAGAAGAGATGTTGATTGCAAATACACAATTTTTAGCTGTTCCTATATAGTTAAGTTTCTATAATCTATTCCAGAACCTTGAATCCCGCTAAATGTATACAGGTACTTATCAAGTTAGGCAACCCATTTAATTGCAGGAATTATTTTTGTTGTTCCTGCAATCAGTGTGCATTTGAAATCAGCTAGGAAAGCTAAATATAACTTGACTACCCTCAGTCTTTTAAGGTCCTCATTTTAGGCTTTCTTAGGTATAACATAGAATCAAAAAACAACATATTTTCTAACAAGACAAATTTACACTAATGTAATTTTTAAAGATTCATACTTTAAACACTAATATTCTTTAGCATTTTGAAACACAAATCCATCACTTCTTGGGCTATGCTCTTCCATGTAATTACTTATGCAATGAAGGTGTTTTATTTTAATGATATAGACAAAGGCAAGTACTTGAATTAAAAGCAAAATAATACCTACCATTTGAGGTGTGTACAATGGAAAGGCTTTGCATTTATTATCTCATTCACACAAGACCCATGAAAAGTGTGCAATTATTCTAACTCTTTGGATGACCAGTGATATGAGAAATGCTAATTATGCCCAAGGTCACAAAAATGGAATGAGTTATTCTGGGTTTGAATGTTAGATTTATCTAGTTCTGAAGTGATAGTTAAAAAAGGGAAAAATAATTGTTATATTTGCTTTATTTTAAATAGATGTACTATAATAAGCTTTAACTGTGGAGAATATTGATGGAACAATTTTCTTATATGCAGTAAATGTATTCAAGAACTTTAGAAAAAGGTCCACGAATTAGCACTTTTAAAGTCACCTTCTTACGTTTGTGCTCACAGCCCTCAGTTGAGTATTTACAAATAGGTGACTAACTGGTTAGATTTCCTGATATTAGGGACTCTGTTGTAATTGTTGGATGAAAAAAATCACAAGGAAGAACAGTCCTTTTCTGGCATGCGTTTGTGACAGAATCTTCCTGTACTCATTAATGGAAATAAAAGAAGAAATTGATTATTTCTGGCAGAAGATTGGCTTGATACACTTCATCATATAACCTTCGTTAGGTTAAGTTTGATTCTTCACTTTTTAGGAACAGTTGGCTAAATTCAACAAAGGATATAAACATATTAAATGACCACTAGGTGGATCCAATTTTAAAGATTCTATAAATATTATTTATATGCAAATAAATGAGATGTGATTACTTCACCAGGACTTCTACTTGGGTTTTGGTATGATATGTACTTTAAAAATAATATTTTATTACAAAATAGTAAGGAGTTTACATGTTTCAGGAATTTAAACAGTACTGACTAGGAGTCTCAACTAGAACTTTCTTTTTCTGTCAACTTTGGTGTTCAGTTTTCATTTTGGGCCACTAGAAAAGTATGTCTTTTAAAGGAACTTTCCAAAAGTTATTAAATTAATGATATTAAAAATATCATGTTAATGGACTCCATTCATTTCACACTAAGTATTTTATAAGATATCCACTTTTCACAGGAAAAAAAGATAAACTTCTCTTAATATTATTCTTTCACAAAAAGGGAAGCCTAGAATTTATTCCTAAAATTCTGTGCAATGATGTGATTTTGATCTTCAGATACCCCAAAGCAATTAATAATATTTTACAAGTGTGGGGAAAAAAGGAATTGAAAGGTCAAAAATAGAGTAAGAGATAAACGTGTATATAATGCGTAGAAATGGGAAAGGTTAACAGAATACACATGTAATTAAACCATTCATTAAAACATTGTATAAACTTCAAGTCAGTTAATATTGTTTACACAATTTAAAAAACTATTTATAACCTAAAATCATTGGGTGCAACTTTTATGTAATTTATAGATAATTCTTTTTACCATTTCAGTGAATCAAAGTAGGTATTGAATTGATTCAGATTTGCAAAATTTAACAAGTTCTTTAATCATACTCTGGCTTAGTATGTGTCCAACTGGCATAAATCTTTATCTTTTAACTAAATTTACTTCATGTCTTAAGGACATTAAAACATATGTAGTTATTTACAACATATTAAACATTAAATAATTTAACAAATATGTGTTGATAATGATAGGACACCAAAATCAATTATCATAGCCAAATGTACTCATGTATTTCCTCACAGTACATTTTTACCTAATAAAGAAGAATGACCATATTGGGGCACCTAGGTGGCTCAGTCAGTTAAGCGTCTGCCTTCTGCTCAGGTAATGATTCCAGACCCTGGGATGAGCCCTGAGTCTAGCTCCCTGCTCAGTGGGGAGCCTGTTTGTCTCTCTTCTTCTGCCCCTCCTCCCTGCTCATGCTTTGCTCTTGGAATATGTTGGCATTCAAGAAGTCTGTTGAGGGGGTATAGCTCAAGGGTAGAGCATTTGACTGCAAGAAGTCTGTTGAGATGCAAACTTTGGCAACCTATAATGAGTGTTTTTAGGCTAATGAGACACTCCCTCTGTATATTGGAATTAATCATACCAGGAAGCGATGGCTTTAAGGTGAAAGAATCGAGAGTTTTCATTTCTTGTAGTGGTTTTAAAGATATCAAGAATAAAAAAGCAACATTAGTTTTAAAAATTCTCGTCACATATTTATAATATTCATATACCACAAGGAAAAAAAGAAAGAAAATTCTATAGGGGAAAACGTTATATAAAATAACATAAAAAAATGTTACATAAAAAGAAACAAAACTGAGGGGCACCTGGGTGGCTCAGTTGGTTAAGCATCTGCCTTCAGCTCAGGTCATGATCCTAGGACCTTGGGATCAAGCCCCACCTTCAGGCTCTCTGCTCTTGGCTCAACAGGGAGCCTGCTTCTCCTTTCTCTGCCTGCCTCTCTGCCTATTGTTCTCTCTCTCTCTCCCTCTCTCTGTCAAATAAATAAGTAAAATATTAAGAAAAAAAGAAACAAAACTGAAACTTTACTCATTTAATTATCCTTGAATGCTAGCAAGCAGTGTATTGCTATTTCTATAGGAAAAGTAAATCATATTCATCTTAGGATTCTAACCCAACCAAATTTTAAGGGTGAATGCAATGAAAGGTATCTCGATGCAGGCACTGTCTCAAGAATTTTACCCACATAAGTAGGGCCCATAAGGTAAGGATTGGGAGTTAATCCAAGGAAGAGTATAAAGATTGCATTAGAGAAATTGAAAAGCATGGAATACAATTCATATAAGGAAAATGTCAGAAAGAAGTGAAAAGAGGGTTTATTAGACTGAATACTTTGAAGAGTCTCAATTTAATGGTGAACTCAAATTGCCTAACGATTTATTTTTAAAATATGATTCCAATAACACTATTATGTATCAGAGTATAAAATATTTACATAAGCACCAATGGTAAAACGGAGTTCTTTAAACATACTCATATAGACAAAGCTCAGAAGACCTATGCAATATATTTTACATTGCAGTTTTATAGTGTGAATATCAAATGCCCTAATTTTCTAATATTTCATGGCAGACAGTAAAGGACAACATTTCTAAAGATAAATAAAGTTAAAAAGAGCTGATGATGTTTTTCAAATTACCCTACCTCTTAAATTAAAAAAAGTGATAATATAACTAAGAAATAATCATATGGTAAAATGGGAAATGGAGTCAGAGAATAGTTTGTGTGCTAGATTCCTCAGATGTAAACATAGACCTTATCTAATGGAAAATAAATGATAACTCAGAGGATGGAGTCACAAGATCAGAAGAGTGAACACAAAAGCCACATAGACTCACTCCCCAGGAGCAGAATAAAGCTTTAACCCAGAAACTGGAGACATG
This sequence comes from Phoca vitulina, assembly GCF_004348235.1. NCBI lineage: Eukaryota > Metazoa > Chordata > Mammalia > Carnivora > Phocidae > Phoca > Phoca vitulina. Next base: position 76,386,332 of record NW_022589711.1, on the reverse strand, counting down.
TGCCAAGCTGTATTTAAGAACTTCAGTGGACCAGTGACTGATATGTCACCCCATTTTCACTCTTTTTGAGTGGACGTAATTTCAAGTCTTTGCCTAAAAATTGTACATTGGTGTGGGAGAATGTGGGGCAACTTGTCTCTTTAATTCACAGTTTTCAAATCAAGAGGAGCCATAATTTAGGAGTCTCATCTGTACCTGGGCATGATTTAGATGACAAGACCCAGGAATTTAAGCCTGAACCTGATATCATAATGTTCTGATAGCTTTGGGGATCTTGGGGAAGGGAGGTATATGTTTGCATATTGAAGAGTATAAATAATTTGTGACCAGTGGTTGGACTGACTCTAAGTAAAAAATGGCCACAATTTCTTTGTTACTTCTCTCATTTAGACATGGTGTTTATTTGTCCAAACTCGTGAATCTTGTCAAGTCTTGAGACTGGCTTTGACTACCCAGGCATAGAAATTTAAAACTCCAAAGTTCAAAGTAAGGTTTGTAAGAAATGGAATTTCAGGAAGAAATCAAAGGAACATATATTTTATTATTGATAATTTTAAACTTGTATTTATATAAAACCCTTATATTTAAAATAGCTATAAAAGAATACATTAAAAACAAACAATAATATTAATAAATAATAAATAATATCAGTTTAAAGAATTCCTTTTTGGAAAAGTATTTTATGGAAAGTAAAAACGTTAGAAGTTTGTGTTGTCAGCTTGTCTAATACTATATATATTACTTATTTAATCTAGTTGATGTTTACTGAACACTAACCATGAAAAAGATGGGATTCTGTGGAGGAATACAGAGTGGTATGGTACTTTATATGATAGTACCTTATATCAGGACATATTAAAAACCAGTACAATAGTCAGTAAATATGTAATTTATAGAGCTTTGTGTTATATAGATTTAAAGAGAGGAGAATTGGGGAATACTTTATGGAAGAAGATCTAGAGTAATACAAAAAATTTTAAGTTGGAGATAGGGAAATGGAGTTTATTTTCACAGTATAAGATGAGCCATAAATGTTTAAAATGTTTAAAATGTTTAGAAAACAGCATGTTCTCTATATTAATTGTAACACAGTGTCTATAAAGATGAGGTTCAAAAACTGGGGCTATGGTATAGAAGACATTTAATGCCAGAGTGAGGGGTTCTTTTTTAGTTTATTCTTAATTGATCAGAAGTTTTACATAATCAGAGCTGTTTTCAGAAAATTAATCTGCTAATGTTGAAGGATGACTGAAATAAAGAAAGGCTCGGTATGGGGTTATTATAATAGTTCAGGTGAGAATTTTAAAAAATTTGAAGTGTGTCTATGGGCATGCACTTTATTCAAAGAATATGGGGAATGCAAAATTTGTTCAAGCTGGAACTAATCAGAAAAGTCGTTAAGATTCGTAGAAGAAAGAAAAAGTGCTTTTTTACACTAATTATAATTTAAATGTATACATTATGTTGCTATTTTAATGTTTCTGGAAAAGACTACATTTGTTTTTACTTCTTCAATGAAAAATATTTTCAATGTACATTTTATGATCTTCATAGTCATTTACTAAGTACCACAATGGGAAACTATTTTACTAATGACTTATATTAGTAATATGAGTATATGAAGCTTTAGGAGTACTAGAAAAACTTATTTAGATATAGCAATAACTCTGTGTAAAAATAGTCTCACTAGAATAAGGCTCTTCCTAAATCACTAACTATATTTAAAAATATCTTTCAATGGACCTAGCTACTTGTATTAAATTATATACTTAGATTTGACTTTGGTGTCTCCTCCACTAGTATTTTAACTTAAATAGAAGATATTGTGCAGAACTATTCCTTCGATTCAACCTGTCAGCTTTACATTTATGAAATGGATCACAAATGCAATCCCACCTCACTCTATTTTTTTTTTTTTACTTAAGTATTCATTCACATTCAATTATTCTGTTATCTGTCTCTTTCCAATAACTTTTAGAGAAGTGCTCCATCCTTCAAATTCTTCACTGGTTAAAAAATAAGGCATAATACTACCCTATTGTGCATTTGAAATATATTTCCAGTTCACTTGTTATATGAATACATATTCAAAACTTATATTTTCAAAAAGCACAAAGAAAAGCGTTTCAGTAAGATAATATACTTCACATAACCCTGTCAGGCTTAATTGTATTATGTTACAAATATAATCTATAGATAAAATCTAGTTTTTATATTTCATCTTAGTATTTCAGAAATAATATTAACTTATTTTGCATGTGCTTCCATTAATATAAGGGGAGGGGTTGGAGATTATTTGCTTACACAAATGAGTAAGGGAAAGGACATAACTTGCCTTTTTGAGGGTTTAAACAGTAAGTGCCTAATAATGTCTCTCACTAGTTTGAGGGTGGGTGAGGGAGAATGAGTTGGAGTAATTGTATTATGGATTTTGCTCTGTAAAATTCTCTGGGCCTCCTCTAAACATCTCCACATAGTATTTCTCTGCCAATTGAAATGTGACCTATATAAAAAATGAATTGTTGACAAATAATTTCACAGTGTTTACATATATCAAATCACCACATTGTACACTAAATATATTCAATTTTATCTGTCACTTATGTCTCAATAAGGCTGGGGGAAAGAAAAGACAAATCAACAATTAAAATAACATTTCCTGACACTTAATAAGTGGTGAATAGAGGGATTGGAAGGGTCTGTGGAATGAGAGGATTATTATGAATAATTAACGAATCCATAGATATTTATTATTTAATTCCAATTCTCAAAATCATGGCTTTAGTTTCCTTAGGGTTTTGTTGTTGTTAATCTTTATTTTATTTTTTATTAGAATAATCCTTGAAACCTAGAGTACATTTCTGAATAAATCACTATGGCCTCTTTATACAGTCATGAAATGATATCATCTGATCACAAAAAAATTCTTAATGATGATGATAAATCACTCTAATGGGTTTTAAGTAAAGAGATTAACAGTAAAATTATGTAAAAGTATTTTCTATAATATAATGTTTCTGAGAACATCCTCTGAATTATGTTCAAAGATATGATCAATGTTTTCAGAATAATACTGAACCCCAGATTTTTTGTGGTTAAAATCATCTATCATTAAATATTTTCTATTAATCAGTTGACAGTTATTTTCTGGAAGGGATAAGAAATTATTACTAAATTTACTGCTGAACAATAAGACAGAAATTTTCTATGTCATTTGAAGGCTTTAGCAGTTAGGTGAGAATAAACACATGTACCATGCTTTTTTGAAAATAAAAAAAATAATTTTACTCTGTATTAAATTTAAGAACCTAACATTTGATAAAAAATTATGTAAACAATACTTGTCATGCAAAGTTAGCTTTGTCAATATAACCATCTGTAGTCAGATCTTTCTAAACTTGATATTGTGCCATAAGCTTCTAAACAAGATTTACTAAAATATATCAATAGTTTTTTCTGAATAATGGAAAAAAGTAATGAAGCAAATTTGATACCTACGTGAACAATAAATTGTCTTTAAAAAAAAAGAAAAGGGCTAAATAGTGCCCAACTTTCATAACCAATCCATTTACTATTTGAATTTTATGAACTATTAGCTTAGGCATAATGGGAATGATTTTTTTATGTTATCAAGACATAGATATTAAGGGAGGTAGAGAAAGATTAAGATTGCCTGATGTTTCCAAAATTGTTTCATCCCTTGCTATTCTCTGTGTTCATTCATGGTTATGACTAAAGAAAGTAATTAGCATATTTGTTTGTTTCATGGTAAATTTCAGTGTATTCATCTTTCTCTACATAAGAAAAAATCTGATGTTGGCTAACCCTATTGTTTTGTTATGTTTCATTAACCGTTCTGCACAGGTGTACCCCAATTTAGTGCCGTAAAACTTTTGCAAAGAAAGATAAATACAATAAAATTGCAATAATAAACTAATTGGTCCTATAACATTCATCCTTCCTTTTATGTAGAATGATATCTGGGGTTGCTCCACAACTGGAATACACGTCTTATGCCAGCCAGAGTGAAGTGAGTTTTTTTTATACAATGATTATCTTTATTGTCTTATTCTTTTTTTTTTTTTTCTGTTCTAATATCCTTTCTTCTCCTTCCTCCTCCTCTTCTTCTCTCCTGCTAACAAGAAATCTTTTCAGAACTTCCAGAGCATATCAGTTATAGCTACATTGTTGAACTGTGTACAATGTCAAATGTGTAACCTAAATTCAAAGCTTTAGCTGATATCTAATCTCAGAAGACCATTCAGAAATATGCAGACTTGCCTGGAGTTAACGCAATTAGAAACAGCAATGTCTTACTTTTCAGTTATATGACTGACATCCATCTAAGCCTAGTTGACAAACATAGCTTCTGTATTTATTTTTTCCCTAATTGAACATTATTCAAATTCTCTGCATGTGATTAGCTACAAAACTTTTATATTTGGCATGCCACAGTCACATTCAATACTTGAAATCTAGAATTTTGTTAATTTATTTTGATCTGTAAGGAAAGGTGAATTTTCTTCATAGCCAGTCATCACAGTAAAATCATAATCTCAGTATTATTCTGAAGAGAAGAGAGCTTGAAATTAGTCACTTTATGTCAAGGACAATGTCCAGTTGTCCTCATTTATCATGAGTTCCTATATTTCTTATCCATTTTTCAATAATCAAGTTTTATGTATAAGTTCAAAATTGGAATTATGCCTTCACATGCTCACACAGGTATGCTCTTGCTTTGACTTCACCATTGAACATTTTCCTAAAAAGAGGGTCTACCTTCCTTCCTTATCAGAAAGAAATATGGGAAAACTGAAATTTACAGATACTAGAGTTTATGGGAAATACAGATGTTAAAGACAACTAGGTCTGTGTTTTAATTTTTCTAGTTATAACATTATTAGAAATGGTACAAGTTACTTATGATGTCTTAGTTGCTTTTTCCATAAGGGTGATATCAATGTCAGTTTCATGATTATTGAGAGGAACAAATGTAATGACATCTAAAAATGTCTGGCACAGAGGTTCAAGAAATATATATATATATATATATTTAAAGATTTTTATTTATTTATTTGACAGAGAGAGACACAGTGAGAGAGGGAACACAAGCAGGGGGGAGTGGGAGAGGGAGAAGCAAGCTTCCTGCAGAGCAGAGAGCCCGGTGCGGGGCTTGATCCCAGGACCCTGGGATCATGACCTGAGCCAAAGGCAGACGCTTAACGACTGAGCCACCCAGGCACCCCCGAGGTTCAATAAATATTAATCTTCTGCACATGTCTTCCTCTTTTAGGATGCAAATAGAGTGGTCACTCTCTTCAAACAATAGGAAACAAATGGTGTTCTTCAAAACTATGTCATGATTAGTAAATTACCTCTCTCCTTATATTTGAGAAGAATTAAGGGTCTTCAGTGTCTTGCGGAAAAACCAAATCACCTTCTTCTCCTCCTTCCCCCACTTCTCCTTCTTTAAATTTTGAATATATACAAGCTTAGTTATTTGATTTGCATATCTAGCTAGGAAAGATTTCTCTGACCACCTCTTCATTTCTCCTGCATCTTAGTACCTACCCATACTAAGGAAATAGAAGTGATCTTTTCCAACATAACTCAAAGAATGTAGTGCTTTATTAGCATAAATTACAGAAGAAATTTTACTAGGAGGCGCATATCCGTGCAAAATGATCAGATTATTTTTTGGATGCTTCATCCTTTGACTAGATTTCTTGGTCTTCCTTTCCATTCTTGCTAAGGTCCAAATGGCATTCCCCATTGTGCTGTGGAACAGCCCTTATCCATGTAAGTGATGCTCTTAAACCCAAATTTGAACAATAAGTTACGCTGAAGAAAGAACTAGGAAGGAGGCAAGTCTTGGGGCCACAGATGTTAACAAAGGAAAGAGAAAAAAGAAAATATAAGGGAGGGTGTCCAGGGGTAGTGTATGCTATTTTCAGCTATAGGAAGTGGCCAGTAACCACATTCAAAAAGCCAAGGACTAAGGCCACACATCTGTAGAGAGTTAAGAGAGCAAGTCAAATTGGTTAGAAAAGCAAGTGCCCAAACTTTAATGTGTGTTAAATATTGGGAGGGGGGGCAATAAAACACAAACCCAAAGACAAGAAGATAGAAAATTGAGTAAAATAATTAGTAAGATCATTTGAGGGCAGAAAAAGAGGGTATTGCCTCTTGTATGACCTCATTTATTCACACAGCCTGTGAGTTAGGGATTATCATCATTATTATTCTTCACACTGAGAAACTGATTCTTAGAAAATTCCATAATCTTGCCTAAGGACTGCTGCTTATACGAATTAGAGACAAGATTTAAAATCAAGGCTTTATAACAGGAAAAGTCAAGTTTTTATTTATTTGTTTATGTTTAATTTCTATTGTATATGAAAGAACACTTAACATGGGAACTACCTTCTTAATGGACTTTATATATTGTATATATAAAGTATATACATATATATTGTATATACATATACACTATATAAAGTCCATTAAGAAGGTAGTATATATAATACTATATATATAATATAGTGTATATTATATATATAGTGTATAATACAAGACTGTTAACTGTAGGCAAAATGTTGTAAAGAAGATTTCTGGATTTCTGCTTATTCATCTTGCATTATTGAAATTTTATACCTGTTTGTTAGCAACTCTCCATTTCCCCATTCTCATTGTCCCTGGCAACCACTGGTTATGCTCTCTGCTTCTATGAGTTTGGCTATTTTAGATATCTCATATAAGCAGAATTGTATAGTGTTTGTCCTTCTGTGACTGGCTTATTTCACTTAGCATAATATCCTTAAGATTCATCTGTGCTGTCACTTATTGAGAGACTTCCTTCTTTTTTTAAAGCTGAATATTATTCCATTTTATGTAAATCACACATTTTATTTATCCATTCATTTGTCGATGGTCACTTAGGTTGTTTTCAAATCTCAACTATTGTGAATAATTCTGAAATGAACATGAGAGTGCTAATATGTCTTTGAGATCCTGATTTCAATTCTTTGGATAAATATCCAGAAGTGGGATTGCTGGATCATATAGTAGTTCTGTTTTTACTATTTTGAGGAACTTCCATACTGTTTTCATAGTGGCTGCAACATTTTGCATTCCCAACAGTGAACAAGGGTTTCCATTTCTCCACATTCTTATCAATACTTATTGTATTTTCTTTTTTGGTAATAGCCATCCTATCAGGTGTGAGGTGATAACTCATTGTGACTTAATTTGCATTTCCCTCATGATAAGTAACTTGTTGAGCATCTTTCCATATACTTGTTGGCCATTTCTATATCTTCTTCGGAGAAATGTCTATTTATGTCCTTCGCCTATTTTTTAATTGGATTATTTGTTTTTTGCTAATAAATTGTAAGAGTTCCATATGTATTTTGGAAAATAACCCCTTATCTGATATATGGTTTGCAAATATTTCCTCCCATTTGTAGGTTTCTTTTCTCTCTGTTTTCTTTCAAAAGTTTTACAGGTTGGAGTTTTATGTTTAAGTCTTTTTAAGTCTTTAATTTCTTTTGAGTTGATTTTTGTGTATAGTGTAGGATAAGGGACTGATTTCATTCTTTTGTGTCTGGATATCCAATTTTCCCAACACCATTTGTTGAAGAGACTATACCCATTGTGTATCCTTGACATCCTTGTGGAAGATCAGTTGACTGCATATGTATGGATTTATTTCTGAGCTCTCCATTCTGTTGCACTGGTCTATATGTCTACCTTTATGTTATTACCATTCTGTTTTAATCACTGTAGCTTTATAATATATTTCGAAATCAGGAAGCATGATGACTCCAGCTTTGTTCTTCCTTCTCAAGATTGTTTTGGCTGTTTGTGGTGCTCTGTGATTATATGTGAATTTTAAAATGTGGTGATAATTTTACAGTGATGTAAATTTTGCAAATTCTATCTATAGGTTTTTTGCTTATTGTTTACTTCTTGTGAATACACTCCTACCTTTATACTTCTTTCTGCAGAAATGTATGCCATTTTACAGAAGTTTTACATTTTTTTTTTCTTTTTGACAAATAGAAAATATAATTATATCTGTCTAATATCAGTGATCTTCAAAATATTAGAAAAGTAGAAGTATGTACATTGAGATCTCATGTTCATTCATATTATTCTTACTAGTCTCTTTTCCTTCCGTCCTTCCTTTTTTCTTTCCTTCCTTCTTTCTTCTCCTCCTCCCCTCCGTTTTCCTCCCCTCCATTTTCCTCCCCTCCCCTTTTCTCTTCTTCCTCCTTCTCCTTCTTCTTTCTCCTCACCCCGTCCCCCCATTCATTCTCCTTCTGGATCAAGGAAAAGGAAGGACTCTGTAGTGCTGATCTATCCTGAAGCATTCTTTTTCTAAGTGTGTGTCTGGGTATCTCTAATGTGTGACTGTATACATATATTTTCTTTTTTATAGACAACATATCAAATGCTTTCTTGAAAAATTAAAGTAAGTACTTGAAGTAGAGCAATTATTTTTCTTTATCATAGAGAAAAGAAAGAGGCCTACAAATATCTTTTTCTTTATTTTCTGGTAGCCTGCCACAGATGAAGTTTACACTAATTAGAAATCATCTGGGAACAGGAGAGCAGATTGAGCCTTCGGCTGGAAGTGCTTCCTGACAGGTGGTTCACCACAAAGCAACATTACAATTACCTAACACACTGTTTGATTTGTGTAAACCTCATTACTACTCACATTATTTAATGAACTATGAGCATTCCTTCACCTCCCTGCAGATTGCAATGCTCCATTTCCATTTCAATTCAGGAAAGAAGATTGCAAATATTGCCTTGAATTCAAAATTCTTAATTTGAATGTAAGTTTTAAAACATGTACCTAAAACTAATCTGTGAAACAGGCAGGCTAAATTTTGTTCATGATATTAATAATATTATTAAGGTTTAACCTTTTGGATTATATTTCCCCATGAATAAAAGAGGAAAACTGCTTTTTCCCAATATGTAAGAATGTGCATGTTCAGTGTGTGTTCCCATGGGTAGCAAGGTGGAAAATTGAAGCAATTATCCCAATAATTCAAGCCTCAAACTGCAAAATTGCTTCAATTCTTAAGTTTTCTTTTATGTGTCCGCATGGTCAGACAGTTCATTTGAATGAAACCAAATATTGTATTTTCTTAAAAAAAAGAAGTCTAAATTTCTTTATATCTACCTTAGTCTAACAGTTCACGTTTTAATATCTCATAAATTTTCTCTTCTGAAAACAGAATAAAAGCTTATTTACAGTTTCCCAGAGAAGTGATTTTGAGTAAAATAACCTGATAAAATAGATGTAACTTTCTATAGTTTATTCTATTAAAATTGTTTTTCTGGTTTGTCCATATGTGCCTAGTGTTGTTACATCTTCATAATAAAGAGACTCATGGCTTTAATTTCCTGGAGCTGTAAGTCCAAGTCAGTTTTCAAGTCGAACAAAATTTGACCTCAACCTACTTTCTAGCTCTTTATCACTAATTATCCACTTCCAGATGGTTTATTTAATATCCCTAGACACACCTCTACTCTAGCAATACCCTCCTAGAGGCATCCTTTATTCTTTTCTTCCCATGTTCACTCATCATAAGCAAAAAATGGAGCCTGGTTCTGCCTGACTTCAAAGTCTTATCCTTCCACATTCTCTATCTGGCCTTCCAAATCTAGCAAAAAGACTCCTTATCAGTCTTGATGAGCTAATCATGCTGCAATTACCAACTACACCCCTAATCTGTGACTAAACAATACAAAAGTTGTTCACTCACTTGTGATACATTTCCAGTGTCAGTTTCTAGAGGATCTGCTCAATGTAGACACTGAGGAACTCAGTCAAATGGGAACTTTTTCCATACATGCATTTCCATTATCACAAGAATAGGATTCCTATCTTTTGAATCTTTTCTGGCTTTAGTGACTTGCTTGGTACATAGAATAATTATTATCTGAACCTCTTGATTTCCCAGATCCTTGAAATCTTTAATACATGTGATTTAACAACTTAATCCATTGTAATAGCTCAGTAATTCCTAATATTATGCACTTTCCTGTTGCTAATATGATTATCCTAGGGACACTTGCATTTGAATAGATGACAAATGCTTTGAATACATATATGTTTCTAATTCTGGAATGTTATTCATTTGCAAAAACAGCGTAAGAGATGGATTAAGCAAAAAGCTTGTTTGTTTTTGTTTTTCTCTTGCTCTATTTTAATAAGAAGTTCTAAGCAGCTTTTCTGAATATTCATATTACTGTCCCCTCTGACTGGTGATCCCACATTGTTTTCCTTTTCAATTTTCCTAGCTTCATCATCACTATTTTACCTTGTTGTTGTTTTGAATAAAACTTGTATATACAGTGTCAAATATTTCTTATGTTGCACACTATCTAAATTCCCTTTAGGATGGGGTCACAGCTGATATTTCTTTACACTAAGCACAATTCTACATCAATAGTACATTCACATTATAAATTTGAATAAAAATAATAAAGATAAAGGTAGTTTTAGGAATGTAGTTTTAGCTACACTTCATGTTCTTTAAAATAACATTGGCACACAGTCATAGCTATATATGATTAGGGGCATTGTTTCTGTGTGCAATGAATGTAAATAGTCCAACACCAAAAATATATAAGGAATGTAATTTTTACATATATATATATTCAAAAAGAATATAAAAATTAGCTTTTTGTAAAATATACACAGTATAACCAAGAAGGCAAATAGAGTCCTTACTGAGTTCATGAAAACTGAATTTCACTGAGTTATTTTTCAAAGACACAAAAATCCTGTTGGGGAAGGGTAACTGAGGTTAAAATTGTCATGCTCATATTAAAAGGAAGGAACCTATTCAAATGCCACATTAATCATCCAGGAGGAAATAAAAAACATAAGAATATAAGCAAATGGTTGGGCGCCTGGGTGGCTCAGTCGTTAAGCGTCTGCCTTCGGCTCAGGTCATGATCCCAGCGTCCTGGGATCGAGCCCCACATCGGGCTCTCTGCTCCGCGGGAAGCCTGCTTCTCCTTCTTCCACTCCCCCTGCTTGTGTTCCCTCTCTCGCTGTGTCTCTCTCTGTCAAATAAATAAATAAAATCTTTAAAAAAAAAAAAAAAAAAAAAAAGAATATAAGCAAATGGTAAAAGTACATATATATTTTCTGAATGAGGTATATTAATATGAAGAAAATTTAGAGTAAATACCTATGAATCCTTTATTAGATTGAAAGAAGAAATAATGTAGATATAGAAGAGATTATTCTAAAATTTAATTATATTACACCATAGATGGGGAATTTTAAAAAATACTGGGGTTAGGAACCCATAAAAGATGTAGAAAAATAAATATAATCAATACTAACAGGAAAATCTCAATTTATTAGATTTTCTTCTAATCTTTAAGGATTAAAAAAGTATATTAAGATGGTATAGTGAAAAGAATGATTTTTAGAATATGCTGTTGGTAATTATAGTCAATTCACTATTTTATACCTACAAGTATATAATCATGATTAATATTAAAAGTGGTTTTCTTGAGGTAATTCATTAAGCTTAATTTAAAAAAAAAAAGACTAAATTACATTTTTTATCATGGTCAGAAAGTTAATACCATATACAAATGTTTTCAGCAATTTTTTTTAAATAAAATGAGTTTATACAAGCCAATATAGTCTCATTAACTTTTAATTTCAAAGATTTGAACCTAAAGGAAAAGAGTCAATATGGCTCAAGACAATATAAAACATAAGGAATGTGGAAATTATTTACCTGGGATATTTAAAATAAATTCTAAAATACAAGTTAGCATTAATTTAATTTTAAACTCCCCTTAAATTATAACACTTTATAATATTAAAATTTGAGATGTAGACAGTGACATTATATGAGAAGACTTACACTGCCTTACAAAATGTGATGGCTTTATAACATGTTAAGAAATTCATTGGTATTCCTCCCTTCAAAAGGTGAAACCTAATTTCTCTCCTTTTGAATGTGGGTCAGATTTAGTGACTAGCATCTAAAGAATAGAGTATGTCAGAAGCCATGCGACTTAATCTAAGGTTAGTTCATAATATGTATAGCTTCTACTTGGCTCTAGTTTTCTGATGGATGGCTGCATCGTCATGAAGAAGCTCAGTCTATGGACACCCATGTTGCAAGGAAATGAAATCTCCCACCAGCAATGAACACCCACCTTCTCAGCCATGTCAATGAGCCACCTTGGTAGAAATCCTGTGGTACCGATCAAGTTTCCAGATGACTCTAGCTCTTGTCTATATGTACACTTCAGTTTCATGAGAGGTTTTGTACCAGCACCACTCAGCTAAGCCCTCCTGAATTCCTGACCCATGAAAACTACAAGGAGATAGGTATGGATATAGATAGATATATAGATATATAGATAAATAGATATTTAGACATATAGATATATATATTTATTTACTCTTGTTTAGTCAGTGGTATGTTGGTAAATGTTTAATAACCAATCCTTTGGGGGAAAGAAAAATCCCTAACTTGTAACATTTGCTAATCTTTGTCATGTAAATATTCCCACCGTGGATCATTTTTAAGCTACTAAAGAGGGTGACATCACTGAACACAGACTTTGGAAGAAATGCTGAGAAACACACCAGTCATAATAACACTGCTCCCACACAAACACTACAGACATAAACTTAAGGACATAGATAATAGTAAAAATTAAGTTAAAAAATTAGGAAGTGTTTTGAGTATATATTTTCTTTGTTTTTAATGTAATTTACCTAATTATAAATGTATGTAATTTAATTTTAATTATGACTTTGTTTAACAAGAAGTTCATGAAATCCCTAAAATTTAACAAACGTAATATTCTTTCATCTTAAAATAGTATATTTAATATGTTGTTTTCTGTGAGAATTGATAATTGAATATTACATATTTTTAGGACTAAGTGACTGCATCCTACAGCTTTTGATTTGTAATCCAATTATATCACATTATAACTATGGTATCAATAGGCACCTAGTATTTTTGATGAGTTATTTCATATTGTGTAGTTATAATTAAAATTAAACATTATTGCTACTGAAGTACTTAAAATTGAACTCATCAATTAATATTTATAGTGCATACATGATTTTGAATATAACTGATGCATTATAATTAAGGAACAAAAAATAGGCTTTATTGCCTTAGTGACAATTAGTATGAATTTCTTTAATCTTCATGAGATCCCATTCCAAGAATAACAAGTGAACAAAAAGAAGAGTTTTATTTGTGTAGTATTATAATACATTTTTTGGATAATTATGTCTAGTTTGCCTTTTTAATGCGATGACAATAACCGCTTTATTTTATTTTCTTGCAAAGTTCTAATCAGCAAATTGGGAAATTAACAGTGCATTTAATAATTCATATAAATTGGTAACTCTTTCTGATGTTATCATACAAAGATGTAGCTATATACAACATTGTAATTGAGAGCTTTCATTTTAAAGCTGGGTGAAATATGTGGAATTAGATATATTTTGTTCATCCATTCTAATCATTGAAGATCATTATATGTCATGACATAATCTTCAGAGTATCTTAAACTTTCTCTTTTGGAAAAGAGTCAACCTAGACTTAAAAATGTTAGAGAAAGACATATTATAGCCCCTTTCTATTATACATGAGGAAGCTGAGACAGCATACACCTGTGGTAGGCTGAAAAATGTCTCCCAAAGTTGTCGTGTCCTAACTTCCAGAACCTGTAAATATATTACCTTACGTGACAAAAGGGATTTTTCAGATACAATAAATTAAGGATCTTGAAATGGTAGGATTATTAGGGATTACTTGGGTGGGCCCAAGGTAATAGCCAAGGTCTTTATAAGAGGAACAGGAGAGTCAGAGTTAGAGAAGGCAAGATGACTATGGATGTAGAGAGAGAAAAAGAGATTTGAAGACAGAAGCTCTCAGAGAGAGAGATTTGAAGATGTTACTGATGGACTCAAAAGACAGAGGAAAGGACCAGCCAAGGAATGCAGATGGCGTCTGGAATCTGGCAAAGGCAAGGAAACTGACTCAACTTTAGAGTATCCAGGAGGAATGCAGGCCTGATGACAGCTTAATTTTAGGACTTCAGACACTTTGAACAGTAAGATAATAGCTGTATGTTGCATTAAGTCACAAAATTTGTGGTGATTTGTAATAGCAGCATCAAGAAATTAATACATTATCTATATGACTTTTCAACTACCCTATGTATAGATACTCCTATATGTGACTCTGCCCCAATGAATGTTTTTATTCTGTATTATTCCTTTGCTTTCCAGAATTCCACCCCCAATCCTAAAACAGATTTTAACATGTATCAAAAAATTACTATGTCTAGAAATCAAATTATTAGCTGTATCACAGATAAAAATCAGCAGACGAAATCCTAATAAAGGGGGGAGAAAGTAGGACATGGAATTAAAGACTTTATAGGGGATCAATTTATTTGAAAGAAGGTAGACTAATTTATCTGAAGTACAAATATAGATATATAGAAATATATATGAAATAATGAGTAACAATTCTAGTCTCTAAGTTAAGAAAGCAAAATCTTTCAAAATCAACTACTTATGTGGGTTATATCCTGATAAATCCACCATAAATTGAAAATATCATAAGTTAAAAATGCATTTAAGGCACCTAACCTACTAAACATCATCGCTTAGCTTAGCCTACCTAAAACAGGCTCAGAACACTTAACATTACCCTATAGTTGGACAAAATCATTTAACACAAAGCCTATTTTATAATTAAGTGTTGAAAATCTTACATAATGTATCGAATACTGTACGGAAAGTGAAAAACAGAATGGTTGTATGGGTACAGAATAACTATAAGTGTGTAGGTGGTTTTCCCTGGTGATTGCGTGGCTGCCAGAGAGCTGCGGGCTGCTGCCACTGCCTGGCGCCACAAGAGAGGATCATACAGCTATCGTTAGCCTAGGAAAGATCAAAATTCGAAGTCCAGTTTCTACTGAATGGATATCGCTTTCACACCATCATAAAGCTGAAACATCATACATCAAACCATTGTAACTCAGGGACTGTCTGTAGTAGGTTTGTGAGTGGAAAAGCTTTATCTTGCCTGTTAATTGCTGTGTACCTCATGCTCAGTGCATGATTTGCCTTTAGTACTTGGCCCATAATTATTTGTCAAATAAATTTCATCTAAAAATTGAAAGATAAAGGGGCGCCTGGGTGGCTCAGTCGTTAAGTGTCTGCCTTTGGCTCAGGTCATGATCCCAGGGTCCTGGGATCGAGCCCCGCATCGGGCTCCCTGCTCCGCGGGAAGCCTGCTTCTCCCTCTCCCACTCCCCCTGCTCGTGTTCCCTCTCTCGCTGTGTCTCTGTCAAATAAATAAATAAAATATTAAAAAAAAATAAAACAAATAAAAATTGAAAGATAAAATAACAATTCAATAGAAAGATGTGCTCTAGGTAATGTAAACGTTATTTTCAGGCAGTAAAAAAATTGTTAAAACTTCCACTTTTTTTTCTTTAACATGCAAATTTTCATTTTTAACACAATTTGAAAATGTTAAATGTTTCCTGATACGGATTGCTGTTATCATCATTGAACCATTAGGTTCATGTTATGAACCATTAAGTCAGCCAATGTTCCAAATATAGTGGAATAAGAGCCTTATGAAGTTTGGGGACCAAAAGGGAATTGATAATTTTAAAAGGAGGTGATGACTGAGAAGCAAAAAGCATGGATGACACCAAAATTTAGTCAAAACAGCAAAAGATGAGTTAAAGAATGATCTGGGTTAAATGATAATTTAATATGGCAGAGACATTAAATCTAGGAAGGGCTAACAAAAGGAATGAGAATCATTAAGCATATTTTAATTCCAAATTCAAGTGATTATTAAATGAAATATAGCTGGTTTAATTCAAAGGGATCTTTGGTTTAAGAATTGCAGGACTCCGGGAACACAATGTGATAAATTTTGTGTATTTTGTTGGTCTATGAGATTTGCAAAGAAATTGGCAATTCTAGAATAGGTTGTGAATCATAGGTCTAGGTCAACTTTTATGGATAATACTTTTTTGCAAAGAGACCATTTTTGAAATTACAATGACCCTTTTCCACAGTCATAAAAGTACAGGACTCTTAAAACTTAATTTCAACCAAAGTGCCAAAAATAGACATGTTATATTAAGAAGCTAGGTAAGCTCATAAATTATTTTATCTTTTAAAATATCACATATTTTCATATCCTCACATTCCCTTTCTAAGTATCATAATCTAGCTTCCCTATCATCCTACACATCAGCTATTAATCCTTTGCAGTAGCATTAGAAAGTAAATATCTAGGCAATATGGTTATGACACTTTTTTGATGTGTCATAATGCATGTTAAAGATTAACAGGTATTTTTGCATTATATCTTATTTTATATACCCACAAGATATATATTATTTTAATTATGCAATATTCCATAGAGAGAATAGTATAATAAATATGCATATATTCATCACCCACTTTAATTGTTATCAACTCATGGCCAATCTTGTTTCATTTATACTCTCTTGTCCACAGCTCTCCCCTCCAGATTATTTTGAAGCAATCCCAGGCATCATATTTCTTTTTTTTTTTTTAAAGATTTTATTTATTTATTTGACACAGAGAGAGAGTTAGCGAGAGCAGGAACACAAGCCGGGGAGTGGGAGACGGAGAAGCAGGCTTCCCGCCGAGCAGGGAGCCCAATGCGGGGCTCGATCCCAGGACCCTGGGATCATGACCTGAGCCGAAGGCAGACGCTTAATGACTGAGCCACCCAGGCGCCCCTCAGGCATCATATTTCATCTATAAATATTTTCTCTATGTGTTTTGAAAAGATGCCTTTTGTTGTTATTTATCTTATCTCTTTTATGTGTATAATTTGTATTATTCTTTGTTTTACTTCTGA
The DNA here is from genome assembly GCF_004348235.1 of Phoca vitulina. Taxonomy (NCBI): domain Eukaryota; kingdom Metazoa; phylum Chordata; class Mammalia; order Carnivora; family Phocidae; genus Phoca; species Phoca vitulina. The sequence goes on along the minus strand of NW_022589711.1, from coordinate 76,369,383 downwards.
TGATTTGTTTTATACTTTTTACTATTCTTTTAGTGTCTATGTATCTTTGACTTACTGCTGTCTGATAAAAAATTCTTAATTTTACCAATTCTGAAAGAGTTGTAAAACTTTTGTTCCCCCTCAGTCATGTTTTCCTTTATTTTGGCATACACTGTTTTTCCTAATATAATTTGAATTCTGCAAGACATTGTAATTATTGTTTTGCTCAGTTGGCATTTATTTGACTACACATTATATTTACATTCTCTAATGGTCTTCATTTCTCCCTGAATAGTCATGTTTTTGTCTGAAAATATTTTCCTTCTACCAGAAGGACTGTGCTTACTTTTTTCTTTAAGTACAGGCCTGCTGGTGATGAATTTGCTTGGTCATTGTTTGATCAGAGAAGTTTTTATTTCATTTTCTCTTTTGAAGGATGTTTTCACTGGGTAAGTATTTCTAGATTTGTGTTTACTTTCTTTCATCACCTTAAAGATGTCTTTCATTGCCTTCTAGCTTCCAGGGTTCCTGGTGAGGATTGTTGGCCCTTTGAAAGTGATGTGCCTTTTTGTTCTGACTGCTTTTTAACTTTTTTCTGAGATTATTGAAAGGTTTACTTTACATGTCTTCATGTGGCTTTCTTTTGTTTTAAGGTTTGCTAACTTCTCAAATTTGAGAGTTGATATATTTTATTCCTTTTGAAAATTCTCAGCCATTGTCATTTCACATATTGTTTCTGCCATATTGCCTCTTGTCTCCTTTTGAGATTCCACTAACATACAGGTTAGATTTTTTTGGTATAACTCACATGTCTCTTCATTTATTAGAATCTTTTCTGTGTTTTTTTGGGGGGTACTTTTTTTTATTGACCTGTATTTGAATTTGGTGATCCTATATTTACTGTCAAAGCCATCCAGTGAGATCTTAATTTTTTTTTCAGTTCTATAATGTTCATTTTATTTTTTTGTAGGTTCCAGTTATCTTTTTTCTTTCTTTCTCTTTCTTTCTTTCTTTTTCTTTTTCTTTCTTTCTTTCTTTCTTTCTTTCTTTCTTTCTTCTTTCTTTTCTTTCTTTCTTTCTTCTTTCTTTCTTTCTTTCTTTCTTTCTTTCTTTCTTTCTTTCTTTCTTTCTTTCTTTCTTTTAAATATTTATTTATTTTTTAGAGAGCAGGGAGGGACAATGGGGAGGGAGATAGGGAATCTTAAGCAGGCTCCATGCCCAGTGTGTGAGCCTGATATGGTTCCATTCCATTTCACAACCCTAAGATCATGACTTGAGCTGAAATCAAGAGTCGGATGCTTAACCAACTGAGCCACCCAGGTGCCCCTTTAAGTTTTTATTTAAATTCCAGTTAGTGTACATACAGTGTATGGTTTCGGTAGCAAAATTTAGTGATTCATCACTTACATACAACACCCAGTGCTCATCACAATAAGTGCCTTCCTTAATACCCATCACCCATTTAACCCATCCCCTCACCCACCTCCCCTCCAGCAACTCTCATTTGTTCTCTATAGCTTAGAGTCTGTTTTATGTTTTGCCTCTTTTTCCCCCATGTTCATCCATTTCATTTCTTCAATTCCACGTATGAGTGAAATCATATGCTATTTGTATTTCTCTGACTTATTTCATTTAGCATAATACACTCTAGCTCCATCTGCATTGTTGCAAATGGGAGGATTTCATTCTTTTTGATGGCTGAGTAATATTCCATTGTATATATAAACCGCAACTTCTTTATCCATTCATCAGTCAATGGACAATTGGGCTCTTTCCATAATTTGGCTATTGTTGATAATGCTGCTATGAACATTAGGGTACATGTGCCCCTTCAAATCAGTATTTTTGTATCCTTTGGGTAAACACCTAGTAGTACAATTGCTGATTCATAAGGTAGTTCTATTTTTTAACTTTTTGAGGAACTTAGGTTCCAATTATCTTTTGAAAATCCATATTCTACTATTTTTTCCCATTTTCCTCTACTTTCTTTAATAAATTTATCATAGTTACTTTTTAAATTATCTGCTAATTCTGACTAGATCACTTATGTATTCTACATGTATTCCTGCTTTTTCTTTTGTTTATTAGCCATTGTTTTATCTCTTCATATGCCTCATTTTTTTATTGTTATTGTATGTTGAAAATTGTGTGTAAAAAAAAAATTCAGATGATCTTATCTTACACCAGACATGGATCACTCTTTAGCTTATTAGGTAATGTAATCAGAAGTTGAACTGGATTGGGCTAGCTTGCAGTTTTAGTAAAATTCACTAAGTCCATCTTAATTTCATCCTTGTTCTTAAGGCATGACCCTCTTTGTTTAAAGAAAAGAATTGTGCTTTAAGGCAAATATTCTTCCTAATGGGTCTTTTATTTTTTTCAGAGCACTATAAGATATACATCTACTTTGTCTTTTATAAATTTTAACGTAGTTCCCCAGTCTCCTGCACAGCATCAAAACTTAACAAATGTCCAATGGAAAAAAAACTATGAGTTTTCTTTCTTTCCAGTTTCTAATTGTTCTTGTCAGCCTCACATTACCACTAAATTATAGGTTGATTTCTTTCTCCTAACAGATGCTTTCTGTCTGGAAAATCCCAATCTGTAGCCCACTCTAAGAATTAAGGAACCCCCAGAAGAGAGTATCAGCTTCTTTTAGAAAAGTTCTCTTCTGTCTAGAATATTTGCTTAACTAATCTTCATGGCATCACAACTCTCTGACACCATTACAATATTGTCTTGTAATTTGTGTGGGCTTTTTGGGTTGAACCATATGAAATGTCCAATTTTTTTAGGTCAGAAACAAATTGCCACAAGAGCCTTAGCCAGACATGACCTATCGTGTTTGTTCATAAGTAGAGTCTTGACATAAAATGATATCTTCTAATATATAATTAGTGAATTTGCAGACTGTAAAACAGTATTTATGTTGCAAATCCAATAAACTGATTAATTTATTTACACAACAAATAGTTAATAGATGCCTTTTATTATTTTCAGACTTATTGTTACATGTTGAATGTATAATAATTGGCAAAAGGGGCTTGGTTTGTACATTGATGAGCTTAAAACTTTAATCTGGGAGACATCTTTGTCCACAGATTCACATAAACACATAATTTAAAAATGTATTTTGAGGAAAAATTCTGTTCATCTTGAAATATTTATAAAATATACCATATCTAGCCTGAGGAGTTTAGATAGGTTTTCCATAAAGAAGTGGCTTTTAACTTCAGAGCTGAAGAATGAATGAAGTAAGATAAAGCTAAGATTTAACACATAGGTAAATGTAGATTAAAAATGGAAGTACATTTATAAAAAATGAGGGTACCTTAGTGGAACAATGATGTATAATCCTAAAATAAAATAGGACACATTAGGTTATGGGTACCTTGAGTGTCATTTAATCTGGCTTTGTTGGGCCAGAGTATATTCCCATAGAATTTTCCATCTAAGCTCACACAAGAAAGGTAAGTTTATGTCAGCCATGAAAAGATAGAGAGATCTTGTATTTTAGACAGAGGACTTACAGAGATAATTGTGACAGTGCTTTAAGATGTATGAAAATAAATTGACAAAGATAATAGGTAGCTATTCAAGGATTTTCATCAGGGAGCTTAGCGTTTTACAGAGATGACTCTGTACTCAATATGGTGAAAGATTTGGAGAGGAAAAGTCTATGACCAAAAAGAGGTGCTTATTCCAGGAATGGAAGTGAATAATCAAAATTCCAGAGAATATTGTGAATAGTAGCTATTCTAAAGAATTTTAGAGGATGATGAGTCATCCCGTAAATTTGGGGTTTACGAGTGAAGGATGAGAATATAGGAAGTAAGGGTGGAAACCAGTAAGCTTGTCATCTGAGGGAGATAGATTGGAATTTGATAGTGATGAAGTTAATTTTTAATGAGAGTGAAACTCAAAACATAGCCTATATATAAGCAGTTGGTTGCAATTGTGTTAAAATAAAAGTCATTAGTATTTAGAAGGGTAACGTAACTAAGAGGTTAAGATATATAAGATTAATTGAAGTGGATGTTGACATCACTCAAGTGGATAGGAATTGGAAAGCTGTACTAAGTAGGCTGACATTGAGAAAGTTTAGAAGGTATAAAACTCTTAATATCAGATGAGTGTACTGAAGATGGGAGGGGTGATTGAATTATCCTTCAGTCAGAGATGACATCAGACATCACTTCTTATTATACTTCTTAATTCCATTTCTAGTTATTCATATTTTACTTGTTTTAATTGTATTTTACATGTAAATACTGTCATTTTTGTTTAGATATTAGTATAAAGACAGTAAATGTGCTAGACATGAAAGTAAATTATAAGAGCACAAGACTGTAATTCTTTTGGAAAACAGGATTATCTGCAGTAGCAATGTGATATTAACCTAAAGAGTAAATTAACTTACCTAAATATAATAAATTGCTTTTGTGAAGCAGATTTCAGTACAGCCATGAAGGAAAGAATAAGACTCATTTCACCTAGGGAAAGTAAATGAATGTGTATAAGCACTGACAAAAATGTTCTTTCCTGTGCTTATAAGATAGTTGTACTAAGGAAATCAGAAAAGTTGTTGATTTTTTTTTTTTTTTTTTAAAGATTTTATTTATTTATTTGAGAGAGAGAGAATGAGACAGAGAGAGCACATGAGAGGGGGGAGGGTCAGAGGGAGAAGCAGACTCCCTGCCGAGCAGGGAGCCCGATGCGGGGCTCGATCCCGGGACTCCAGGATCATGACCTGAGCCGAAGGCAGTCGCTTAACCAACTGAGCCACCCAGGCGCCCAGAAAAGTTGTTGATTTTAGTTAAATGCTGCTACATTCAAGAAACGTGGACTTTGAAAATGGCACAGTAAAGCAAAGAATGGTATATAGGGCAATCCTGAAAATATTAAATCAGTTCTAACCCTAAGTGCATATCGAAGGAAGACAAATTGTTATAGTTATTTTATCTTTGTTCAAGATTCAAATAAAAATTTGCATTCTTGGAGAAAAAAACCACATCCTTTTGTATGTCTGAAGATAAGAGATGAAAAGATTTGCTAGTTTTTGCTTCCTCCGTCTTGTGCAAGTCATATTCAGATACACAACCCAGGAAAAAACACCCCTGAGTGTGCAAGAGGCTAAGGAAACAGTGACCTCTACAGCAGCAGTAGTTAACATAACATTTATGAGTTATATCCATCACAAACCAAATACATCCATTTCATCTTCAGTTTGGAGAGCAGGAGCCCAGCTGCCGCTTACGTGCGTGCATGCTATCTAAATGAGGAGAGGTGAATCATTCAAATCCTCTTTACTGTAATGAGAATGGAGAAACCTGCTGTAGCCTGCTCGGGGAAAAAATGATTGTCTCATATTCAAATGATGTATAAAATGTAGATTGTGTAAAGCAGTTTCTCTTGTGAGGACATGAAGGAAGCGTAATTTTGGAGTATTATGTCACAAAACGAATCGGAATGTGGGGGCTATTTATTTCTTTTCTTATGAGCAGAGAATATACACCAGAAAAGGGAAAGATAGACATGTTCTCTGAAGGCTTGTTTCTCCCCCCCTCCCCCAGCCAGTAAATGTCTACGTCATTTCCTATACGTGATTCATGCAGTTCCATCTCAGTCTTGCACATGTCTTTCATTACCTTCTGTCTCCCTGATGAGTATCTATTTACTTTCCCCCAATCTGATTATTTCCTGATTACCTTCAAGAGCTAGGTTCATGGTTGCCTTTTTCAAAAAGCATCTCTGCTTTCATGTTCTGTATCCAGACTAGGTTTAGAGTGATATTAACAACAAACTATAGAAATGATCCCTAGTAAAGTGATATTAGCAACTAGTAGTAATAGTTGTTGAAGTTGTGCTAAACAGATTGAGAAAGACTGGTTGTATAGAGTATAATTCAGGTCAGGCCAGACATGGCACACTTCATAACCCAAGGTATTCAAGAGAAGAAAAGCAAAGATGGAAGGCGGAAAAAAGTAATAATGGCTACACAAAGTCTCTGGGCTACTGAGTCAGACATGGCAAAACACTTACTTTGGCCTGCTCTGTGAAAGAAAGGTACATAAACTCTCAGTTTACCCTAAAGAACTCTGTTCTCTGTTTTCAACCAATGCTTCAAAAACTTTGTTCATTGATCTGTAAATAAGCTTTCACTGGTTACAAGAGAAAAAATTGTGAAAAATGTTCATTAATGTGACTAATTCTTTATATGGCAACCTTTACTCAAGTTAAAAGCCTGTCCTGTTACCCTCTAGATAAAATTCTCTTTTTTGATAATGGGGTATCAAAGAATTTAGTAACCAAAAAATCTTCTTAATTCCTCAGCTGATTTTTAAGCCCCATTCTTCATTCTTTAACTTAAAAAAACATTATTAAGCCTTACCATATGCCTCACATTATCCTAGGCACCTAGGATGTATGTGAAAAAGCCAGACAAGTTTCCTTCTCTAATGGAGCTTAAATTCCACTTTAGGGACATAGACAATAAACAAATAAGTTGATTAATCAATGTATACATACATAACTAAAAAATATAATATATGGTATGCATAAAATCAAAATATGATTATGTAATCGTCACTGAGTAGGTATTTATATTTGAATGATCATGGGAAGTCTCTAAGAGGTAACATTTAAACTAAGATCTGATTAACACGTAAGAAGCAGTCAACAAAAACCTCTTTCAGGAAGATGGAAGAACAGTTGAAGAAGGCCCAAAGACATATTCTAAATAGGATGACTGATGCCCCCTGGAGTTGTATAGTGCAGCAGGGCTGATTGGAAAACAGAAAGAAGGCTGGTTTGCTGAAAAATATTAGGCAAAACTAAGGAAGAGGAATAGGTTATGGTCAGAAAGGTAGTGAGGATTAAGAAATCAGTTCCAAAACATGAATGCTCCTCAAATTTAATCTTTCATTCAATAATAGCTTCTATCTGTTGTGTGCTCAATATACTCAATGAATGCCTTAACTCATTTAATTCTCACAATAAGAATCTAACATATTTATTTTGAAACCTCAGTTTTGTAGAGGCAAAACTGAGGCACGGTAATTTGTACCTCATCACACAGATAATAAATGAGAAGCAGTATTTAAGTGCGTGCAATCTAACTCTAAACTTTAAATAGGATATTACACTTACTTAATATGTTGCTGGCATATACTTCATGACCACGCCATAAAAAGATAAATGCTCTTAACTTATGAGATTTAAATTCTATCTGAAGATAATGCACTTGGTTAAAAATACTATACAGTTGACTTAAGGATTAAAATGTGTTTACCAGTGTTTGTGCTGTGCACTAGAATTTCATGTTACACTCACTACTTTGTTTTGACAAAGCTGTGCATCCGCCTCATTTTATAGCAGTGGTTCTCAACCAGGACAATTTTGTCCTCCCAAAGGACATTTGTTAAAAAAAAATTGGAGATACTTTTGGTTGTCACAGCTGGGAGGGGTGGGGGCAGCTACTGGCATCAAATGCGTAGACACCAGAGATGCTGCTCAACATCCCGCAATGCACAGGATGGAGCCCATAATAATCATCTGGCCCAAAATATCAGTACTGCTGAGATTGCACCTCTGCTTTATAGATATGAACGTGGAAAGTAAGATATTCTGTGGCAGTTAATTTCTTGAAAATCCAGATGGTGCCTACACCATGAACAAAGCTAATAGTAAATGCTTTCCCCTCCCTCCCTACCTCCCTCTCCCTCCGTCTCTTCCTTTATTTATTTATTTATTTGTTTGTTTATTTCTGGTTGCCCAGAGTCTGAACACTTTTCTTTGTTTAGGGAAATTCCCACATTTTGATTTTCAGTGAATAGCTGAGAGAGCTTCCAATCATAGGAGCTTAAAAATGTCAGCTATTGCATTTTCCTTGCAACTAGTACATAGTCATGTGACATGAGCTCGACGAAACAATAAAATAACCCACCCAGACCTTGAATTAGGACTTGGCGATGCAACCAAGGGGAATGGCCAAAATCTACCTCTGGCAACAGCCATAGGAAGGCCAACTTCCTGGAGCAATGGAGCAGCAATGGTAAGGGCTGCATGTGTTGGCACTTCAACCTGCTGTTTCGTGCTTGGCAGCTGCAAGGTTTTCATCACTAAATCTGCTTCGCGGTGTGATCTGGGGGGTTGTTCCTGGATGTACAACCTGATACTGTGGCCCATCCGGCAATTATGAGAGTTTCCCAGTATCCTCTAATAAATTTTGTTCCATTTTATTCAGCCAGAATGGGTTTCAGTGGATTTCAAACAAACAAACAAAACTCTGAGTAGGAGCTACTTTTTGTTCTTGCTCTATGGGCATCTAGATATTTATATCTTGAGAAGATAGACAACAGTGCATATATTCAATTTGGTTTTCCTTTAACTTTTTATTTATTATAATTATATACAAAAGCATATAAAATATGAGTAGAGTGTTTTTTAAAAGTAGCAAATCAGGGGCACCTGGGTGGCTCAGTCAGTTAAGCGTCAGCCTTCCACTCACGTCATGATCCCAGGGTCCTGGGTTGGAGCCCCACATCAAGCCCCACATCAGGCTCTCTGCTCAGCGGGGAGCCTGCTTCTCCTTCTCCTTCTGCCTGCCGCTCTGCCCATTTGTGCTCTCTCTCTCTGTCAAATAAATAAATAAAATCTTAAAAAAAAAAAGTAGCAAATCAAACCCATGTACCATCACCCAGCTTGAGAAATTAAAAAAAAAAAAAAGGAACTACCAGGAAATGATGTGTTCTCTGTATGTTATGTACACATTTGCCCCATCTCTCTCCACACAGAGAAAAACCACTACACTGAATATATATAATATTTACATATATATATATCAGAATATTCTGGTATATATTTACATATTCTGATATATATATTGAAATACTGATTCTTAGCATATTAATAACTTTTGAAATTTAACAGAGAGACAGGTAAAGCTTCCTGTCATTAATAATAAAAATGGATTTGGATATTACAATTATGAGAGGTAAAGCTTCCTGTCATTAATAATAAAAATGGATTTGGATATTACAATTATGTTCAATTTTGAAAACTGATATCCATTTTTGTGTTAAAATGCAGATTGCTCAAATACAATCCAGAAATTGTAAATTGGAATCTTTGTTATTGAGAACTGCCATTTTATTTTTCTTTTCAATATTTTATTTATTTTATTTCAGAGAGAGAGAGAGAGCCTGTGCATGGGGGGGGGGGGGGGGGGGGACAGAGGGAGAGAGAGAGAGAGAGAATCTCAGACAGACTCCGTGCTGAACAAGAGCCCAATACAGGACTCCATCTCTCGACCCCAAGATCATGACCTGAGCTGAAACCAAGAGTCAGCCACTCAACCACCCAGGAGCCCAAGGAACTGGCATTTTAAACAAGTCTTTTCCAGTGTAGTATTTTTAGTATCTCTCTCTGCCCCCTCCCTCCTCCTCCTTTCTGTCCTTTTGCCACCTTCCTCTCAGTGTCTTTAAAGATTGTTTTTTTTTTTTTTTATTTGACAGAGAGAGAGACAGCCAGAGAGGGAACACAACAAGCAGGGGGAGCAGGAGAGGGAGAAGCAGCCTTCCCGCAGAGAAGGGAGCCCGATGTGGGACTCATCCCAGGACCCTGGGATCATGACCTGAGCCGAAGGCAGATGCCTAACGACTGAGCCACCCAGGCACCCTTTTTTTTTTTTTTTTAATATATATATATATTTTTTTAATTTTCTCTCAGGCATCTTTAAACATGCTTAAGGTTTTCCCAAATTATAAAGGATCCCATAAATTTTCTTTTTAACATCCAAGATTCTTTAGAAAAATTTGTGTACATTTTCTTTCCTCATCATTACTCACATTAATTACTCACCATAAAAGAATCTGCCCTCATTTCTCCCAACTCCACTGAAACTGCTCTTCCTAAATAACTTAGTTATAAAATCTCAATCCTTTTTTAAGTTTTCTACTTCCTACAACCATTTTAGAAAGTTTGTTCTTTTTCATATTGCATTATTTTTTTTCTCTTTCTCTAAATAGTTCCCTATTTTTTAATTGGTTTATCGGTTTGTTTGTTTGTTTGTTTTTTTCATATTCAGTTGTATGAGTTATTTTTATATTTTGGATATTAACCCCTTATTGGATATATGGTTTGCAAATGTTTTCTTCCATCCCATAGGTTGCCTTTTCATTTTGTTGGTTGTTTCTTTTGCTGTGCAGAAACTTTTTAATTTGATGTAGTCTTGCTTGTTTGTTTGCCTTTGTTGCCTTTGCTTTTGTTGTCAAATCTAAAGTGTCATTGCCAAGAGTTTTGTCAATGAGTTTTTCCCCTGTTTTCTTCCAGATGTTTTATCATCTCAGATCTTACATTTAAGTCTTTAATGCATTTAATGCATTAAGTCTTTAATGCATTTTGAGTTGATTTTTGTGTATGGTGTAAGACGGGGTCCTTTTCATTCTTTTGAATGTGAATATCCAGTTTTCCCAGCACCATTTACTGAAGACACTATCCTTATTGTGTATTCTGTGTGTCTTTGTCAAAAATTAATTGATCATCTATTTGTGGGTTTATTGCTGGACTCTATATTCTGTTCCATTGATCTATGTGTCTATTTTTATGTCAGTACCATACTTTTTTTTTTTTTTTTTTTTTTTTTTGATGACTCTGGCTTTGTAATAGAGTTTAAAATCAGGAAGTGTGATGCCTCCACTTTGGCTGTTCGGTTGTTCAGGGTCTTTTGTGGTTCCATTCAAATTTTAGGATTGTTTTCTTTATATCTATGAAAAATGCCATTGGAATTTTGCTAGAGATTATGTTGAATCTGTATATTGACTTGGGCACTATGGATATTTATTGTAATATGAAATCTTCTATGAATATACAGGATCTTTCTTTTGTCTCCTTCAATTTCTTTCATCAGTGGATTATAGTTTTCAGTGTACAAATCTTTCATCTCCTTGGTTAAGTTTATTCCCAAGTATTTTATTCTTTTTTAATGCTATGGTAAATGTGATTATTTTCTTAATTTCTTTTTCTGGTAATTAGGTTGTATAGAGACACAACTGATTTTTGTATATTGATTTTATATTCTGCAACTTTACTGAATTCATTTGTAAGTTCTAGCAGTTTTTGGGCAGTCTTTAGGGTTTCCTATATAGAAGATCATGTTTTATATATAGACACATCTCTGCAAACAAAGACAATTTTACTTTTTCTTTCCCAATTTGGATGCTTTTTATTTCTTTTCCTTGCCTAATTATTTGTCAATTTTATCTCAGTAAATTTTGGGGAAAAAATATACCTCTAATCGGTTCCCTTAATTGCTTTACCGTTCATCCTTAGACATCACCTCTGTACTAACTCCTGTCATGTTTGTACTACCATCATGATGACTTTATTCCTGAGATCCATTTGCTTAATAAATTACTCCATCGTAGTGACCAATAAACATTTCAAGCTCAGCATGTCTGAAACTGAAATCATTTTTTTCATGCTTAAGTCAGTGCTTCCTTTTGTTTTTTTTTTGGCCCTTGTTTGAATGCACCAGCTTCTACCTATTTATCATAATAATAATAATGTTAGGAATAAGCCCCAAGTCCACTTTCCTCCATCTTTTAATTGTTAGTATTCATCCTCCTAATTTGATGTAAAGTCTATCTGTCCTCCCCTATTTTAACTGCCAACACTCTAGTTCAGGCCATCAACATCTCTTTTGTGGGTTACTGCAATACTGTAGTCTCTTTACAGAATTCCCTATCTGATATCTTGCTTCTCTTAAAGCCATGTTCCACACAGCCATGTTAGTTATCCTTCCAAAACAAAAATATGAGATTTCCATGCACTTTTCTTTTATTTCATTATTTGATTACGGTACAAATTGCCATTTCATATTTACTCAACATTCCCTCATATAGTCTACATAATTGCACAGCCCTTGACTTTTATTCTATTTTTTTAAAGATTTTATTTATTTGATAGAGAGAGAGAACACAAGCAGGGGGAAGAGCAGGCAGAGGGAGAGGGAGAAGCAGACTCCCCACTGAGCAGGGAGTCTGATGTGGGGCTTGATCCCAAGACCCTGAGATCATGACCGGAGCCGAAGGCAAGAGCTTAACTGACTGAGCCACCCAGGTGCCCCTACTTTTATTCTATTAAGTGCACCCTTGTTTCTCTTCCTGGAATATTCATATTTTTCAAAACCAACCCTTATCTTTTATTACTATCTATGTGAAATTTTCAGCTCACTTTTAGATACCTTAATCATCATCATCATCATTACTACCATTAAAGTGTGCATTTATAATACCATGTTAATAAGCATTTTATATACATATAAATATCATATTACTGTGCTAGGGTTATTTTAGTTGACAAAAAGAAGGTTAAAAGCATAAATAATTTATCCAATATTACAAAATTAAGATGTAGTAAAGAGAATAATATTTAAACTTTTTCTGACTTCAGAAACTGATTTCAGACTGGCACAGTCTGCCATACTACCTGGATCTACAATACCTTTTCTGTACTTTCCATATACATTCATTATTACATATGCCACATAATATTGTATTTACTTATTTACATGTATGTCTTCCATATATCATCCATGCAGGAATGAATATTCCCTGACAATATAGATTGTAAGATATTTGTGATTATATGTATGGATATATCTATATATCTCTATCTGTATCTGAATCTATATCTATATATCTAAAACTTGGTGAAGTTTCTGGCACTCTATAGGTATATCATGTATAAATATAAAACATAGAAAATAAGAATGAAAATTACAAATGTATGGAAGGCATATATGCATATGAAAAGCATAAAGCACTCAGTATCTCCAAAATTAAGTTCCAGTTAATTTTAATAAGATAGTTTTGGGGATTTTCTTCTAACTAGACAAATATTAGGAACTTTACATAGAAAACAAATGGGAAGTAATCCCAAAATATTAATAAAAGAAAAAATGGGTGTTATTCTTATAGGCATTAGAACATGCTATCATAAACCAGAATAAGGAAATTATGATGTAATACTAACAAAAATAGATTAGAGAAACAGGAAATTCACCATACATAATCATACTATTAATCTTTATATTAAACTCATGAAAAAGTGATTTTTAAAATTGATTTTAGGAATACTGATAATGAATTTTAAAAACATTAATATCCTTGCTTCATATTATATGCACCATATTATGGTTTAAAAAATACAATACTTAAAGTAAGAGACAAAGATAAAATTTGAATATTGAGGCAGTTCAAATATAGCAAAACTATAGGGGTGCCTGATGGCTGCCTTCCACTCAGGTCATGATCCCAGGGTCCGAGGATCGAGCTCCACGTCAGGCTCCCGTGTCAGTAAGAAGCCTGCTTCTCCCTCTGTCTCTCCCCCACCACTTGTGCTTTCTCTCTCTCAAATAAATAAATAAATGAAATCTTTAAAAAATATACAGCAAAACTATACGAAATTTTGCTAAATAAAAACAAAACCTTCTGTATATTAAAAATAATAAGATAAAAATGTCAAATAGTATGGAGAGAATTTGCTGAGAATGGGATAACAAAGGGGTTATTTTTATTTCAAATGTTTGAATAATAATATGAAGATGCTATAGACTTGTGACAAAAACATATGACCAGATATATCTAAATATGGAAGTAAATTAGTTGATGAATGATTTGCAACATCTCAGAATAAAAAATCATATTAATATGAGAAGCCATTTATTACCTAAAACATTGGAAAAATTAATTCAAAACTTTCCAATGTTTGTTTAGTGCCTTAGTACACTGTTGGTGAAGATGTAATTTGGTAAAGTTTTTCTGAAAGACAAATTGGTATCATATATCTAGAGCCTTAATTTATAAATTTTGACCCATTATTTCCCCCTCTTAAATTTATTGGAATGAAATAATTAGAATTATAGGTAAAAGTTTATATGCACAAATGTTAATCTCTACATTATTCTGGATAAAAAATAAAAAAACAAGTTTACAACAATGTAGATATGTAAAAATATTGTGTCTTAATAAATAAATACTATAGGATTATTAAAATATGGCTTTAAAAGATAATTGAATATCACGAGGATAGGCTCATGATATAGAATTGAACAAACAATAAAGCAGATTCCAAAGTTGTTGATTTCTGTTAAATTATACTGTTTGCACTCATATACCAAATTTAATACTTACTGGACCTAAATCTATTTTTTTATTTATTTTTATTTTTATTTCAGTATAATTAACATACAGTATAAATTAGTTTCAGTTGTATGATATAGTGTTTCAACAATGCTATACATTACACATTACTCAGTGCTCATCATGATAACTACCCTCCTTAATCCCCTTCACCAGTTTCACCCATCGCCACCTCCCCTCTGGTAACCATCAGTTTGTTTTCTATAGTTAAGAGTCTGTTTTTTGTTTTGTGTCTCCTTTTCCCCCCACCATGTTCATTTGTTTTGTTCCTTAAATTCCACATATGAGTGAAATCATATGGTATTTGTCTTTTTCTGACTGATTTATTTCACTTAGCATTAAACTCTCTAGCTCCATCCATGTTGTCGCATATGGTAAGATTTCATTCTTTTTTATGGCTGAATAATATTCCATTGTATATATATATATATATATATATATATATATACACCACATCTTCTTTACCCATTCATCTATTGATGGACACTTGGGCTGCTTCCACAATTTGACTATGTAAAATAAATACTACAAATAATGTAAATAATGCTGCAATAAACATAGGGGTGCATATATCCTTTTGAATTAGTGTTTTTGTATTCTTTGGATAAATACCCAGTAGTGTGATTAGTGGATCAGATAGCAGTTCTGAAACTCTATACTGTTTCCGACAGTTGCTGCACCAGTCTGCACTCCTACCAATAGTGTATGAGCCTTTGTTTTTCTCCACATCCTTGCTAACACTTGTTTCTTGTGTAAATGTAGAGATTGTTAGTAATTTTGTTTCCATTTTTGTATTTCTCTAATTTTTTATAATAATCATATAGTTTTATTATTTTCACTAATAGAATGTTCCCATGGAAATTATCTTTTCAAAGAATATTTATTTTTAAAAAAATGCCCAGAGTCTAATGAATAGAATAAAAAGAACTCTATAAATAATTTTACAAATACTCTAATGCAACTTACAAAAATAACAGAAATAAAGTTTTATAATTTTTTTTAAGGATTTTATTTATTTGACAGAGAGAGACACAGCAAGAGAGGGAACACAAGCAGGGGGAGTGGGAGAGGGAGAAGCAGGCTTCCCACTGAGCAGGGAGCCTGATGTGGGCCTCGATCCCAGAACCCTGGGACCATGACCCGAGCCAAAGGCAGACGCTTAACGACTGAGCCACCCAGGCACCCAGAAATAAAATTTTAAAAATAAAAACTTTAAGAATATTCAACAAATGCCACAATGACTATGTTAATTTGATTTTCAGGTATTGTTCTACTTTCCAAATGTTTTATAAATTGTTATAACCTAAATAAAAATGTTATAAAAATGTATCTTTATGTTAAACTTCATAAAAATTTCCAAAGATGATATGTCTTAGTTTAGGGTCCTGTAACAAATTACCATAGACTGAGTGGTTTAAACGAACATTTATTTTTACAGATGTAAAGGCTGGGAAGTTCAGATCAAGGTGCCAGCAAACTTGGTGTCTGATTAAGACCCTCTTCCTGATTTGCAGATCGCCATCTTCTCATTTCATCCTCACATGGCAGAGAGCAGAGATCTTTCTCGGACCCCTTTTATAAGGGCATTAATCTCATTCATGAGGGCTCCACACTCATGACCGAATTACCTCTCAAAGGCCCTACCTCCTAATACCATCACACCGGGAATTAGAATTTCAACATGAATTTTAAAGTGGAATACAAATTCTCAGCCCATAACAGTATGCAAACTAACAATAAAAGTAAAAAAAAATCTGATAAACTTTTAATATTATACATGATTAAAATTTTTCAAGATACTGTTTTTATGAATATGAACTTATTCAATAATTACATAATGATGTCTTTAAATATGAAAGAGTTGGTCACCTGGGTGGCTCTGTCATTAAGCGTCTGCCTTCGGCTCAGGTCATGATCTCAGGGTCCTGGGATCAAGTCCCACATCAGGGTCGCTGCCCCGCAGGAAGCCTGCTTCTCCCTCCTCCACTCCCCCTGCTTGTGTTCCTGCTCTAGCTATCTCTGTCTCTGTCAAATAAATAAATAAAATCTTTACAAATAAACAAACAAATATGAAAGAGCTGCCTTAGTAGTTTATGACCAATCGTTATACCGATCATGCCTCCGACAAAGTCAAATTGAATAACTATCATAAACTAACTTGATTTATTTTTTTTTAGATAAGGTCTTTTTTTTTTTTTTTTTAAAGATTTTATTTATTTATTTGACAGAGAGAGAGAGAGCGAGAGAGGGAACACAAGCAGGGGGAGTGGGAGAAGGAGAAGCAGGCTTCCCGCGGAGCAGGGAGCCCGATGCGGGGCTCGATCCCAGGACCCTGGGATCATGACCCGAGCGGAAGGCAGACGCTTAACGACTGAGCCACCCAGGCGCCCCATAAACTAACTTGATTTAGACAGACATGGAAATTTGAGACTGGGGGCCTCAAAGGTTGTCAATACTTTACAATGTTCAATGTCAAAATTTTATAAGTAAGTGCCTTTGGAACCTACACAGTGTTCATACTTTCATATAAACTAAACATTTATTTTTTCAATCCTTTTAAGTTAATTTAAAACCATTGAAAACCCTCTTCTGTGTAGGAAGAGTGATTCTAAAGTATAAGATAACTTATTAATATTTTATTTTTTTATTTTATTTTTTTTAAAGATTTTATTTATTTATTTGACAGAGAGAGACACAGTGAGAGAGGGAACACAAGCAGGGGGAGAGGGAGATGCATCTTTAAACTTCATTGCAATTTTAAAATAATTTATAGTCCATATTGCTCATTTCAAAGACAGATGATTAGAATGTAAACTGTCTAAATGTCTTAATTATTTGTTCTCTTATCAGTACCATGATGATTTTTATTTGAAGTCTGAACAGAAAACAAACTCACAAACATGTTGCTTGTACCTGATTATATTGTTCAAAATTGAATGAAAAAATTACAAAATGGAGGAAAATAAAAATTAGCCACATAAACATTAGAATAACTGTAGTTACCAGAAACATTTTCAAAAATCAGCTTCTCCGTATCAACTCACATCTCCTTTTTGATTTGGGAATAATATTTTTATAATATTGGAAATGTTCACAGAGTTAGCATACTGCAGCTGCAAGTACCATTCAGATTTTCACACTGATTATACTCGCTAATTACAACTGGGATGTAAAACAGATTTCATATTAAGCTACGTTAAAATGGAGCTATTTTTTGGAAGTTTATCTTCTTTGGGAGACTGCAGATTTTCGGGCCACATTAGCCAATTAAAAACACCAGGCTAGTTCTTGAATAAAGCATTAAAGCAAAAGGTTACTTTCACACTTGAGTGGTATATGTCAAAACGGACATTTTGCCTGGTGGCCACCCTTGTGACAAATTAATGAAATGCTAGGCTATACAATAAAAGATGACCATTTGTACAGTTCCATATTAAATAATGCATTTTGAGAAGGCTCTTCTTGTCTCCTTGGGAAGCTATCTAATCTCAGCTCGGTCTGCATTTCAGCAATACATATTTCACTTATTTACCCTTGTATATTCATCAGGCATTTGTGTTTCTAGTGCAAGTGTTCTCTCCATGACTAACTTTATCCTTTTAGGAATGAGCTTGTTGGAGTGTGACATATACAACACCATGTAATTTAAAAATCTAATATATTTCTATATAAAGTGTGGATTCAATATTCCTTCCTCAGGACACAGTACTGTTTACAAATGAAGGAAGACAAACTGCCCTGCATTAAGTTCTGAAACCATATGCTGGGTAAAAGTAATTTGTCTGCTCTGGAAGTAATTCCAGACCTGATAGGCCAATTGGATAAAGGTTTAGCATTGAATCTGAGATGAACAAATGTGGGGTAGAATGATCAGACTTTTGCACTTGCTTTTTTCTGTGTTGGTAACAGACTGGGCTAACATTTATCTCCACACCTTTGCTCATACTGTTCTGTACCTAGAACGCCTATCTTTCTAATTCATCCACTTTTTAAAGCCTAAGTCAAGATGCATGTCTTTGCTGAAGTCTTCTCTACCACACCATTAAATAAAGAAGCTTAATTTCTTCTGAGCCTTCCGTATACCTTTTTCCTTCTACACAGTTAATTACATGATATTTAGGAAAAAGCACACACATTTGTAGTTAGATAACAGTCTGAATTTTCTCTCTTCCATTTACGAGCTGGTGTTATTATCTCAGCTTAAGAAGAAATAATAATGGTACATTAGGAGATGATGAGGACCAAATATCTTAAAGTAAAAGGAAGTATGTGGTAAACTGAAAAAGCAAGCTTTTATATTTAAAAATATATTTGTATTTTATGTGCTTTCCTTTTTCACATAATTGTTTTATGTGTCTATGTGCTTTCCAACATTGTTTAGGTTATAAATCCCTGTAAAGCAAAGGTAGGTTCATCCATATGCACAAATGTTGTTTTACATTTTGGAGAATTTGGTACATTTATACAATGGATGAATCTATTTGTCTGTCTGCCTATCTTAGGACCATAATGGATAAAAGGCCCAGAACAGTATAGAGACCAGTGCAAAGGGGAAATAATTAAATAATTGACCTTACAACTGATACAGGCAAAAATATTTATTATACTAACAGAGTAGATCCTAAAAATTCTCATCACAAGAATTTATAAATATGTGTGGTGATAGATGTAAATTAAATGTATTTTGGTGATCATTTTGCAAAAAAAAAAAAACAAAACAAACATATCAAATCATTATGCTGTACACCTAGAACTGACATAAGGTTATATGTCAATTAAATCTCAAACAAAGAACTTGGTATTTAATATGTTATCAGATTGTATCATGACAGAAAAAAGCCCAGTAGAGCAAGTAAAATTTTATTTGTTTAAGAAGGAAAAAAGTAGAGTTGAACTGATAAGCAAACATATGACACCATGTAAGGAGAAACAATAAGAGTAAACAGCTCCACCAAGCAGAGGACTAGAATCAGCAGATAGTAAATACATATGGTTCATGAAATGTGAAGAGTTTAGTTAACAGAGAATAAACATCAGGAATTGCTGAAATAAGAGGTGACCTAAGAATTATGAATAAGCAAATGCCAAAAGTTCTTTTTAAGGATTTGTTTATTTATTTTAGAGAAAGAAAGAAAGTGGGGTGAGGGGAAATTTAGAGAGAAGCCCAAGGCAACTCCCCGCTGAGTGTGGATCTTGATGCAGCGCTTGATCTTGATCTCGTGACCCTGAGATCATGACCTGACCCAAAACCAAGAGTTCAGCACTTAACGGCCTGCGCCACCCAGGTACCCCCGAAAATTCTTTTTATCTTCAAATATTGTTTTCACAAGTTTGCCTGTAGTTTCTCCTTTCTGTCCTAGATTTCTCATATTTAGAGGTCACTAATTGTCTTCAGATATGCATGGTTAAAAGTGAGACCAATATATACTTATAAACCACCTACAAACCAAACTTATAAACCAACCAGCAAACAAAAAGTGATTAGAATAGGTAAAATTCCCAAACTGGACAACCTGAAAAAAAAATTGCAAATATCTGTTTTATATGAATAAACATTGTCCTAGGCATGGTAAGAGAAAATTAAGATGAAAAAGACTTAGTTACTGTTCTGAAAGGTATAATTTGTACATAAAATAAATAAACAACAAACAATAAAATTAAGTATTCTATGATCAATATGAAATTATTGCTGAAGATATTAGTTACTGCCTTTTATTCTCAGAAGATCCCCTCTTTTAAATATTTCCAATCCACCACTCAGGCTACATGAATCAGCTGGAGTTTAACTTCTGTCTCTCAAATGTATTGGACTTAAGCAGAAGGAAGTTAATTAACTTTTACTCAGCACTCAGGATACAATAGTCAGTGTAGGCTGCTAGGATTGTTCTAACTTAAGATCTCACTTTTCATATTTGAGTTTTTACTTTTTCAATTTTCCCAAATTTTACTCTCCCTTCTAGAAAATAGAAATCCTTCTACTACAGACCCTGTTTTGGTTGCCTGTCAGTAACCCAGTTCTCTGGAACTTTCATCTTCCTCTAAATTTCCCCAACCATGGACCAGACTACGATCCATAGACCTTGCTAAGGCAAATAAATATTGCTGATGCCTGTCTTGTATTGAATCTCTTAACCTTTTTGGTCTTGAATTCCAAATCCTATACTATGATTTTTATGGAGACACCCAGTTTCTCTCAGTTGGACCTCCTGACATTGCCTGCTGGTGTAGACATGCCAGCGATCTCTTGTTCTATGGTGAGTATCATATTTTTCCTCCCAGATCTTCCTATAATTTACTGATTCATATCTAGCCTTAGTGTGTGACTCTATTTTTCATTCTTATTTCTCTACCAGACATTCCCATCCCTAATGTGGAAATGACTTATTGTGTGTCCTAAGATGTTTCAAAGTAATATCATGGAATGAATAATGGTTATTACATCCCATATCTCACTAGGCTATGGATATGTTTTCATAAGTAAACCTGGATCAAAGACCTGCCAAGGAACAGAATCAGGTTAGTTTCTCCCAAGACATGTAGAGTCCTAAGCAGGGACAACCTAAACACTCAATTAGGTTATCAACTTGCTCACATTACTATTGAAAGCAGAATAAAAAACAAAACGAAACAATTCCTGGAGAATTTACTGTGATAGGCAAAATAATGTTTCCTCAAATATATCTCTGTTCTTATCCCAGACACCTTTGAATAAGTTACGTTACATGACAAGGGAGAATTAAGGTTGCCAATAGAATTAAGTTTCCTAATCAGATAAACAGATAACCTCATTACAATAAGGAGAGTATCCTGGGTTATCCAGGTTGGCATGATGTAATTGCAGGGATCTTTTAAATGTGGAAGAGGGAGGCAGATGGTCAGAGCACTGTGATATGAGAAAATCTCAACTGACCATGGGTGGCTTTGAAAATGAAAGAAGTAGCCATGTGCCAAGATATGCAGGCAGCCCCTAGAAGCTGGGAAATGCTAGGAAATTACTTCTTCCCTAGAGACAGGAGGGCAGAAAGAGGAAGTGGAAGAAGGGACTCAGAAGGAATACAGCCCTGCCAACACCTTGATTTTAGTCCAGTGAGATCTGTGTCTGAATTCTGACCTCTAGAACTATAAGATAATACATTTGAGTTGTTTTAAGCTACTACATTTATGTAATTTGTTACAGCAGCAATAAAAAACTAATGCAGCAACAATTCAACATTTCTGAAGAAATGAGAACTTGTAATTCTATTGCATATAATGCTTCTTTTAATCATTATCCTAGCTTGGGTAGAAACACTGAGACTTATTAAAGCAGAATGAATTTCCAGGGTTAGACCAGAGATCCCAAAAGGGAACTTCAAGTTTCCAAATGCCTCAGCCAAACCATGTGCAGCTGATGAACCTACGCAAAAAAATGTTTCCACGTAGTTTCTTCATATTTAAGGCTCTGACCTCTTCTTTCACTCCAATTTAGGCTCATAATCTATTCTGTAAACCTTAAACTCTATTCATGAATTTGTTCATGTGCTTGCAAAAAATAGCTGAAGGGCATCATAATCTAAAATATACTTAAATCTGACACTAGGAAGTCAATACTCATGGCTAATCCTGCTGAGCCCATTTACATTCTTCGCCTGACCACAAAGCATCTCAAAAAAGGGAAAGTTTATTTTGCCTCTCTTTTTTGCAGGCTGATTTTGTTTTGTTTTGTTCTGTTTATTATCTCTAGAGCTATCTCTGGTTACATTTCTGAAAGACTTATATTCTTTTAGTGACTTAGGCAAATTAGATGGAGAAAAAGAAACTAAACGTTTTCTGCCAAACTCTTAGGCTCAAGCTACACATTTCCACTTATGTTGTGATTGATAGCGTGCCCATAACCCCATCCACTGAGGCTGTTAACCAAATTTCACCTTGAAAGATTTATGAGTTGAGTGCTGTATGTGAAGTACAGTTCTTCCCCCAAATTAGGAGGCATTTCATGTATGTCATGATCATGACCTTTTCTGACTCCTTAAAAAGGAATGTTGATTTATCCTCTATATTTTAATAAGAGCAATGTCAATGCAGTAAATTTAAAAATATAACAAAAAATTTTGTCCAACATATATCTGTTAAGAATATTATTTTAACCTTCTTCAGAAACATTAAAATTCTACTAAACCTATGAAGAAACAGAATTGAGGGTGGCATGGATTCTAATTACTACAGAGATCAGAATATTCAAGAATATTCAAGAATATTCTGATGCTTTGCGAGAAACCATTAAATTTAATTAAAGCAACAGTTCAAAACAAAAAGAATTAGAACATTAAAGTAATGTTTAAACACTTTTATATAAAGATATTTCAAAGTATTTTTATTACTCTATATTAATGTCTTTATTAGCTGGTGGAACGGTTTGTTCCTTAACTGAATATACGTTAATGTCTTCACAAATCTAAAAAGTATCTTTGTACTGAAACATATAAAATATCAGGCTAAAGCTAACAATTTTAGGGGTTTGGGTTCAGAAAATCTTTGCATGGTATCATTTATAAAAGGACTGAAAAGATTCATTAAATATCTTTAAAAATCACTCCAGACTACATATCGGTTTTATCAAAGAGTTTCATTTGTGTTTGAGGAATAGAAATGCTGCATGACTGTCATCTTGATCACTTGTTTATATATCTTGAATTATATTCTTCCATGGTGCAATCTACATTTAAGTGAAAATTTGGAGATGAAAGTAACCTTTTCTATTTATTCAAATAATATTCAATATATAATGTCATTAAATACAATTTCTCATAGATTGTGTGTCTGTGTGAATGAGATAGAAAAGGAGAAATTTTTACATTTACTAGTTTGTATATAGTAATTAGTCAACATCCTAGTCAATTAGAAGTTTACAAACCATCCAAATGATTGGTGTTCTAACTGATTTTTGAGCCAATTGAATATTTGGCATCTTTTTTTTTTTTTTTTTTAGTAACAATTAAATTGTAATAACTGGCAGTTATCAATTGTTTGCTCTGGGAAGGTACTGAATTAAATACTCTACAGGCACTGTATTTTTTACTGTTCACAACAATGCCATGTAGTAGTTATGACAATTATCCATATTTTAAGATAAAGAGATTGAACTTAAAGAAATTAAACAAACCCTATGGAGAGCATATCATCCAAGCCAGCACATGTTTGAGAGAAAAAGAGAAGCTATTAGTAATGATCTGACTCTATTGGGTACATCAGCATTGTGCCAGGTAAACCAAGATACATGGTCACCTCACACATTCAGTAAACAGCAGAAATAAGACTCAGCCCTAAAGAACTCAAGTTCTTTTCTAAATATATGATTTAATTGCATGGTGAACCTGCATGATTCAGACACATAGAATTTTAAAAATTCCATGACTGATTTGGCATCATGAACCAACATTCTAAGCAAAATTCAACATTTCTCTTTGCCATCCATATTCCTTCTTTCACTTTTATTTACCCAATACCAAAGGCAACTGGTGCATCTCTGAAGGAGTGACAATATTTCATTTACTATCTCTGCAATGTTTTCCTCCATCTCAAATGTCAAATTTCTACCCATATATATACATCATTCCTAATTTGATGCTCAGATAAAAATTCCCTCCTCCAAGATGCCTTTCCAGATTCATCCCTGGAAATTTCAAAATATATTACTTGTGTTGTCATAATAATAATTACTACAATAATCATCATATTACTCATACTTTTGTGTACAAATAGTTTCCCCTACATAAAATCTCAACTCTTACACATGATTGAAAGGTGATAATATGATTAATTAGATGCATATTCATGAGTCATCTTCATTTTAAAATTTTTTCTCTTCAGAATTAGCAATTCTTATTCTTGAAGAAAGATATTTACTCTTTAGTTTACTCTGGATATGAGGATAACCCAAATTGCATGAAGATTTACTATTCATAATCTAGAGAGGAACTATAGAGCAATTAATTTTGGCTACAAATTTTAGTTTTTTTATAATTATTTGATGTAAATATGAATTTCAATATGATTGTAAGTATTTATTTTACTAAGAGAGTCTTTCATTTTAAAACTTTATCAGGTTATCTAATTTTGTCTAGCAAATATTTATTTCTTATTTATGAACCTGTGCAAGCCATGCTTCCATCAGAAACTCTCTATCATGCACATTTTCATCTCATCAATACTTTTGTAAGTGAGTATCATGCAGGAAAATCACTTTGCAATATGATTTTGCTTGAGAAGATGCACATCATCTACCTTTACTCTGACTGGCATTTGAAATTGAAAGGTAATATTGGAAGTTATATGTTGTTATAAATGTTTTTTTAAAACGAGTTTCTTCTGAATGCCACTGACAGAAAGAAACTATTTAATTTGTTCCACATGGATGATATTTAGTGCCTATAGAAGGTGGAATGATAGCTGTCCATGTGTTCAGGAACCTTAAAAGAATCACCTGGCCTAAATAATATGCCTCACTATATTTCCACAGTGCCTAAATTTCTGTCAATTAATGTCACTCCTTAAGGGTGTTTCCAAGAAATGGTCTTTAATGCATTACCTTAGAGGGGAAGCACATTGGTACAGATTTATCTTTATAGCAAATGGACTTTGGCAAATAGCAGGATCCAGCAGTAATAAGACAGTAAACAAGTATATTTCAAGTCAGAAGTAGCAGGAAAGTATTCTAAACTGATGAGTTTTCCTCAAAGGCATAATGTCCCAATGACCTATGTTTTTATAGACACAGATACCCCGGTCTTTTTTTTTTTTCAGCATCATTGTTTTTATTCTTTCACCAAATTTTGACTTATAAAAAGACTACTTTTTTTACTTGACCAGAGTTGATGATTTTTTTTATTATTATGTTATGTTAATCACCATACATTACATCCAGTCTTACCAGCAAAGACTCTTAAGATTCAGCAAATCTGAGGTGAATCTCAAATAATCTTCTCATACATCGAAATTGTAGCCACTGAGGGAAGTTATTCAGTGTTTTTCTGTACCTCAGGGAGGACCTTGAGATCTGGAGAAAGCCCCCCAACTCCAGGGAGTACAGAGGCGAGAAAGAAAACAGAGGAAATAGACAATTTAGACTCAATCATATGTTCGTCTAAGAGTCCTCAGTTAAATATTTCCCATGTTCACTCTGAGTACCTCTGTTGAATTATAGGAAATATTTTCTTTCTCACAGAATTATCCAGAACAAAGCATCCAGGCTATTTGAAACTCTGTAAAAAGTTAGTCATCAGAATTTCTGCCTTATGAGAGTTTGGTTTGATTTTTAACACTACCTCTCTAGTTAAGTAATGCAGTACTGTGAAAAGAGAATTTCATTACTTCTATATAGAAGAAGAGGAGATGTATCTTCCCAGCAATGGGTCTCAGGAGGAATTTCATATAAAGTGACCACATATGGATTTAATGACTAACGCTGCTGGACCCTGGTGAGGAAGATATTGCAGTATTGTCACTGCGGATCTTGATGCAAAGAAACCTGCTGGTCAAGATAAAAAGAAAAAGAAACCAAAAGGTGGATAATACTGCAATAACAAGAGAAAAAAATAGACACCTGCTCAGTCTGGCAGCATTTTTATCTTTTCTTACCAAACAAAAATTTCTACTACTTTTCAAATTAGTCTAATTGAGTCTCAATTATACATTATACTTTTTATATATATTTTATTACATCCATATTTTCTTTTCCATGGAAGTATTATTTATTCATTATAATCCCTTTCGAAAATGTTGAAGCATCTTACATGCATATACATGTATATCCTTCAAACTCCTATTAAAGATTTTTTCAAATGGCAATTCCTATAAGAAATCTTCACAAAAGCACCTAAACACAATTAATTTCTCTTTCTACATATCCGTAATATAAGACTTTTATTTATAAAGTAACTGTTTCAGTCTTTTGTGTTCTCATTTTAGATGACACTTAAAATGGTTCCCATTATATATTGAATATGCAATATATTCATAGTGGGATTTAATTGAAAATGATCTATTTGGTTTACATTTTGTTCTAGGAACTTAGAGGTGTGATCTCAAATCATTAGTCACAAAAAAAAAAAAAAGTTAAGGGGCGCCTGGGTGGCTCAGTAGGTTAAGCATCCTACTCTTGATTTCGGCTCAGGTCCTGGGATGGAGCCCCTTGTTGGTCTCCACACTCAGTGGGGAGTCAGCTTGAGATTCTTGCTCCTTCTCCCTCTGCTCCTTCCCCCACTCATGTGCGTTCTCTCCCTCTAAAATAAATAAATAAATCTTTGAAAAAGAGCTAAAATGAGGCTGATTCTGAAGGAATGTACACTCTTTTATAAGAAGAATTAAGCTAAAAAGTTAACTTGCTTTTTAAATCACTAGAGACATACATCATCTTACACTTTAACCTCGGTATAAATCCTAGCACACTCCATTAAAATCAGTTCTTTTTTTTTTTTCCTTTTGCTCAATCATTTCAAATTCCTCTCTCAAGTTTTCTGTCTCTCTTTCTCTCTCTGTCACTCACACATACAGAAACACAAATATTCTTTATCATTTTTCTTGTCTTTGTTTTGTGTTTTCTTTTATGTTTTTATTCACATATCTCTTTTTTTCCACAATTTTATTCTTCTTCAATCAACTTATCATGTATAGAAGTGAAAGTGAAATACCTTGCTGGTGAAGGAAATTGGTCTCTGGAACCAGACTCTATTCCTATAGCTATTGAAATTAGATGGTAAAGAAGAGGATTTTTAAGTCCTTGTTAGGATATACTTTATTTTATTCAATTATATACCCTGGGGCCTAACAAAATCATGGATAGACTTAGCACTCAGTTTCTTGAATGAATAAAATGAGAAGAGGGCATGCCATAGTATTAAAATACCATTTAAGCAATTATTCTCTTTTTCTGGGGACATCTTTATGTTAAATCAAGATGAAGAAAATAGTTGAATAAAATGAACAAATTTTAAGTGTATAATTAAATTAATTTTAACAAATGTAGTATAACCACCATCATAATCATGATGTAGAACATTTTCATCCCTCCAGAAAGTACCCTCATGCTGTTTTACAGCCAATCCCATTCCCTCACCATAGGTCCTGGTAACCTCTGATCTGCTTTCTATCACTGTAGTTTTGCAATAATACAGTATGTGGTGTTTATGTCTTGCTTCTTGAGGCGGAAACGATGTTCCCAGCAGCAGTGCAGTGTTTTCTGCCTTCTGGTTAAACATTAAATTATGATCTATGTAGTTTACATGTATATTTGTAGATCAATATATATTTGGTTAAAAAAAATTCTTTCCATGTGAAAACTTAAAAACAATCCTTCTAATAAAAAATGTGTTGAGTAAATGGGGAAATACAAATGGACATTACGGAATTTCTTTTAAAAATAATAATAATGCAAACACTACATATCAGCTTTTATGGAATGCATTTAAACAGTGACCATGAAGAAAAGTATAGCCTTAAAGAGAAAAGGAACCAGTAAGACAGATAAATAAATAGATGGATAGATAGATAGATGATAGATAAATACAGAGGGGAAAGGAGATATTTATTTTAAGGAATTGACTCATGTGATTGTAAAGGCTAACAAGTTTAAAATCTATAGGGTAGACCAGCAGACTGGAGATCTAAGGAAGAGTTGATTGTGTAACTTGAGTCTCAAGGGCATCAGCTGGCAGAATTCCCTCTTCCAAGGTGGTCAGTTTTTTTTTTTTCTTCCCCTTTTTCTATTAAGGCCTTTAACTGATAGGACGAGGCCTAACAACATTATGGAGGGTAATCTGTTTTAAAAATTATCTCTAAATCTACTGATTTAAATGTTAATCTCATTTTAAAAAAACAGTTCCAC
The DNA here is from genome assembly GCF_004348235.1 of Phoca vitulina. Classification (NCBI taxonomy): domain Eukaryota; kingdom Metazoa; phylum Chordata; class Mammalia; order Carnivora; family Phocidae; genus Phoca; species Phoca vitulina. The sequence continues at coordinate 76,341,339 of NW_022589711.1, read as the reverse complement.
AGAAACACCTAGAATAATGTTTGACCAAATATGTGTATACCATGGCATAGTCAAATTGACACATAAAAGTAATCATCTTAATTTATATTGATTAAAAAAATTGATGTCCAACAGGACAAAGAGTAAGTTAAGAAAATCACAAAGAAGAAATGATAAAGATAAAAGCATAAATTAAGGAGATAGAGAAAATAAAACAATAGATCTGATTAATAAATCTAAATAAATCAGAAATTGTTTTCGTTAGTAAATTAACAAAATAGACAAACCACAGGTAATTATTTCAAGTCATCATAATGTCTGAAAAAGGTTATACTGATAGGTCTATATTATATTTGAAAATGAGATGTTTAGATTTTGGATGTTGGGCTTGTATTATTTTATTTTCTAGTTTTATTGAAGTACATAAAAATTTTAAATTATATATATTTAAGGCATACAATTTAATGATTTGATATACATATACATTGTGAAATAATCACTATATTTAAGCTACTTAACATATCTGTCACCTCACTAGTTACATCATTTTCTTCTTTCTTTCTTTCATGTGTGGTGAGAACACTTAAGATCTACCTTTTCAGCAAATTTCAAGGATACAATATGGAATTTTTAACACATTGTTATACATTAGAGCTTCAAAACTTATTTAGCTTGCACAACAAACTTTGTACCCCTAACCAACATCTCCCCTTTCCCTCCATCCCTTGTTCCTGGTGACCACCCTTCTCTTTTTGCTTCTATGATTAGATTCTTTTAGATTCCACATATAAGTGAGATCATGCAGTATTTGTCTTTCTACATCTGGCTTATTTCACTTAGCATGATGTTCTCTGGGTTTACCCATGCTGTTGCAAGTGGCAGTATTTCTTCCTTTTTTAAGGTTGAATAATATTCAACATATATAGTAATATTCACCACTTTCTCTTTATCCATTCATCCATTGATGGACTTTTAGTTTGTTTCTTTATAGTGGCTACTGAGAATAATGTTAAAATGAGCATGGGAGTGCAGATATCTCTTTGAGATCCTGATTTCATTTCCTTTGAATATACACCCAAAGGAAGGATGGCTAAATCATAAAGTAATTTTATTTTTAATTTTGGGGAGAACTTCCATACTGTTTTGCATATGGCTGTACCCAAAAACCTGATTTTAAAATGAACAAAGGGGGTGCCTGGGTGGCTCAGTTGGTTGGGCGACTGCCTTCGGCTCAGGTCATGATCCTGGAGTCCCAGGATCGAGTCCCGCATCGGACTCCCTGCTCAGCAGGGAGTCTGCTTCTCCCTCTGACTCTCCCCCCTCTCATGTGCTCTCTCTCTCTCATTCTCTCTCTCAAATAAATAAATAAATAAAATCTTTAAAAAAAAATAAAATAAAATGAACAAAGGACTTGAATAGGCATTTCTCAAAAGAAGACATGCAAATGGCCAACAGACATATGAAAAGATGCTCAACATAACTAGTCATCAGGGAAATGCAAATCAAAATCACAAGAGATAACACCTCATATCTGGTAGAATGGCCATTATCAGAAAGACAAAAGAGAGTGCTGATGAGGATGTGGAGAAAGTGAGAAAGTTGGTGGGAATATAAATTGGTACAGCATTATTACTAATTTAGAAAAAAAAGTGAAGCTAACATAATGCAGAAATTATTTTATTGCAACAATAACTAAAACATTATTTCACATTTTAGGTCTATGGGATTATGTATTCTAAATGCAATTGGAAATCAAAATGTCTATTGTTATATGCTGCATCAAAGCTATAACACAACTCAGTGTGGAACAGAATATGAAGTAAGTTCATGAATTTATGATATATGAAGTAACAAAAAATAAGATTGTTATGAGGATTTTTAGAGGTTTTCCTTTTGATTCAATTCTTTGTTTTACAACTTTCAAACATTAGTTGATGTAATATCTATGTTTTTTACATATATAAAAAATCAGGTTGAAGTTATCACTAAATCATGTGGTTCTCTACCACATTGGTGGAGGAAGAGATGATTAGATTAACTGAAAGAAAAGTGTAAGTAATGATGTCAATAAGGAATCAAATTTACGAAAAGTGAGCTCTAAAGGAGCTTCTGTGCTGACTAACCTAATTTAAGATGTCTGATATTAAATCAATATGGTTGTCACAATTCATTTTTTTAAATATTGCATCATTGTCACCTAGGCACCATATGGTATATCAAATGACAAGGTGAAAGAGTCCATCAGTATAAAAGTGAAAACTGCCATCATTAAATCAAATCCATTACAGAAGAAATGAGAAATAAAAATATGATTTTAGTATAGCAAACCAGATGTTCTTTCATAAATTCATGAAATTAAGAAGCATATAAACCTGCAATGTAATTAAATGTATCATCAGGCTGTATAGAATCTAAGACTAGGTTTGATTTAAGGAGAGATTCCCAAAAATTTGACTCAGAGTATGCTTTTCACTTTTATTCTGTCATGTTGGTTCTGATAATAGTTTAATAGGGATTCAGAGTACAAATCTGGTTTACAGATTTTCTCGTGTGTGTGTTGGCCTAAATATGTATATTTGTAAGGATATAAGAAATACCATTCATAAAAAAGTTACAGCATTTATTTTTAATTTACATGTAGATGGTGTAGATATTACAAAGAAAAATATTATAAAGTGATTCAGAAAATTAGAATTTTTTACCACGTGAAGAACAATTTTCAAAATAAAATCCACAGGAACTTTATTTCTTTCCCATTTTTCATATAGTGTAATACTGGGGATGAAATTCCCACAATCAGAAGTTCAAATAAAGTATTTTGTTTGGACTATCCTTTAGAAATTAGTGGATTAAACAGAATTGCATGTATACATAAAATAGTCTGGTGCAATCCTGCAAATCATATTTTGTTGGATGCAAGAGACCATAAAATTGAATAATGGATACTTTAACTTCATTCACTGAGAGAAAACCTATATGAGGAGATTTAACATTCCTATGTGGATTACAAAACATTTACTAAAGAGTTGGTTAAAAAAAGGATCTGTGCATTATTTTTTTTTTTTTTTGCAACTTCTGCAATTCTCAAAAGTTGCAAGAAAGTTATTCTCACTTCAGCAAACTCCACTTTAATCACCTAATAATTTGAAATAAAATCATGTGTTTTTTGTAAAATGCTAAAAAGCATCAATGAACATATAGATTTCTTTAGCATAACACTAACAGATATAATTTAAGTATATTAACCAAAATAATGTTTTAAAAAGGTATGAACTGTCTTTTTAAAAAGAAAGTAGGAATCCAATTTTGGTCTATATACCAGAAAAAAACAGAGTGTGACCACTTTGTGTTAATCTTCATACCCCTCCTCCTTACCCTAGCCTCAGCCTCCTTGCCCAGTGCTTATCCAACCTATAGTTTCAGATGCAAGCAGTTCCTGAGATCATTCTGATGAAGACGGACAAATTATTGGGGGCCAGGCACCACCAGTTTTCCAGATCTCCAATTTGTTGTGCAGCCCAAAATATGACATATGGAGAGAGAAAGTTACAAGAGTTCCTCTTCCACAAGCAATCTGTCAGCCAAAGCTGTGGGTTCTAATTTCAAATATGTGTAGAATTTGAACACTCTTCCCACTTTCATCTAATCTGAGTCACCATCATCTCTTGCTTCCCAGCAAGTCTCTCTGCTTCCGCCTATAGCCCACTAGAGTCTCTTCTCCACAGAGTAACCAAAGTCAACCTTGCACATATAATGCATGTTATTAACCATGTGATCAAGCCCCGGAGTGCTGCCTTTGTGTTTAGGATAGAGCTTTGGTATAATAAGGGAATAGACCATAACATGTTTCATACACCCATATGTCATTCTCTCTTTGGATTTTCTATTAGTCTTAACATTGGCTTGTCACTTAAATTATTTACATTTTTAAAATTCTTTTTGCATCTCCTTTTATTTTTATGAGATTTCTTCTTTCTTTCGGTACCCTTATGTGGTTGGTGAAGTATGATGGGGTCAAGGAGTGACCTACATGCCCTGATAAATCCTCCCAGATATTTGGATGGGTCATGCTGCTTGAGACTGGAAAAGGATAAAGGAATTCTATAGCTCACAGCAGGAGTATGATAGTTTTTCATATCGCTAAGTAAGAATTGAAGGCTCCATTAATATAGCTTTTGGTTACCCCAACTGAATCACCTCTTATTCTCTCTGCCTTGCTTACTCCTTTCCACCAGTTTGGCCTCCTTGATACTCTTTAAACATATCAAGTATGTCACTGCTTCAAGCCTTTTGTTCTTGCTGTTTCTTCTGCCAGGAATGTTCTTTAAGCTTCTACAAATTGAGGCCTCTACTCAAAAATCAAATTATCTAAGAAGACTTCTAAGAATATCCTATCTCACTGTCACCTCCTGTCCCTCTCCATTCTCTTACACAGTTTGGGTTTTCTTCCTAGCATTTATTAACTATATTTAGGAAAGTGTCTGCAAATAGTTAAGCACAAACAAGTGTTTTTTTGAGTACATTAAAGATTAAGGCTTACATTAAATGTAAGATAATCTTGGACAAAGTTTACCCACCAGTTTGCCCTAGTTCCTGTTCTTTATCCTTCTACATTGTGGGCCTTCGATCTGACTTTACGTGTAAAAGAAAAAAAGAATGGTTTTGAATTTGCAGAGTATAGACTCTCAGAATATGTAGTCCTTGGATTCCTGCAATGGAATGACTGTGTTTCTTGGCAAACTATAGGGCTTTGTACTCACAAATGCCAAAAGTCAACCGAATCATCTGGGACCATTTGTGGTAGTCAGCTGAAACACTCATTTTATAGAAGCATACAAGGAGATCTGTATGCACACTGAAGATCCAGAACCACTAGCATAATGACTTACTGTTGTGGATCTTAGAATATTAAAAAACAGAATTCTCTGTAACAGTTAGTACCATAAATATTTTCTATTTCTTGTGTTACTGGGTTTATCCTGTTGATAGGATGATATTAGATTTGAAAGGAGATTGGGAAAATATTTTCTTATTTCTGTTCTTATAATCACTGTGATAGTTTCTCTGTGTGTGTCATTTTTTAATTTATATAAATCTGATTTTATTGCAGTCACCATGTCATCAATAAAGTATCCCAAGATTATTGAATGCAAATAGTTGCTATCCTCATTTAAATTTCTCCAGGACCCCACTGGGTGAAGGAAATGTACCTTGGTTACCTCAATATTACATATTGTAGTTATCACAATTATTAATATGTGCTTTTTCACAGAGTTACTCTTTGAAAGTGTACTTTGCATGCATTTGACACTGACAGTTTTTTTAAAAAAATCAAGCTTATAGTTTTTGATGCATATGTGAAACAAGATGGTTTTGTGAATGACTGCATAAGAGAAAACAAAATACATATTTATATATACATATACAAATATACATGCATATGTATAAAATACACATAAATTTAAATATACATATAAATATGTGTGGATAAAATATTATAAAACATATATAATATATAAATATACACATGCAATATGTATACATATATACACCGTCAAGTTGACATTATTTTTCAATATACAAAGAAGGAGTTCTAAGCTTGACTATATGGCCAGTAAAAACAAGAGAATGAGGGAATGGGTATAAACACACAGGTATACCCTCTAGTGTTCCCATACAAATTTCTTAAATTCTTTCATTTATTTATAAGATTAACTTTAATCTTATAAATCTGAGCCTGAGTGGCTCAGTCAGTTAATCATCCAACTCTTGGTTTCTGCTCAGGTCATAATCTCAGGGTCCTGAGATTGAGCCCCACATGGGGTTCTGTGCTGGGCATGGAGTCTGCTTGAAATTGTCTCCTACCCTTTCCCTCTGGCTCTCCCCCACTGCTCACACAGGTGCCACTCTCTATTTCTTTAAAAAAAAAAAAAAAGGCTGATTTTAATGAACCTTAAAATGGTAAGGAAAAATCAGTAAAATATTTTAGATACATAATATGGAATGAAAAAACAATAGAAAATTTATTTAAGTCATGTTCTTAAGAAATGAATTTATAGCTACTTAGCCATGTGGTAACAAAATATATAAAATTCTGCTAATAAAGAATTAAGGTGAAATATTAGGTTGCTCTTCTCTAACTTTTCAAGTGGTCCTGAGTCTTTGGGAGATTATTATTTCTAAACCTCTGTTTCTGTAGTAAATGAAATGGATTTTATTTTATTTCTCACTAACGCGTAAACAGATACATTATTATTTATATGGCTGACTAACTATTGTGATTCTGAACTTGGGGTTATTAAAATAATAATAGTAATGATTCTTTGTATTTAAATAGCACTTTATAATCTACCAAACACTTACTTGATCATACATTTTCTAGTTCAGTTCCTACAAGAAAATTTCTGTGACATCATTATACTCCAGGTCATACCAAGCAGTAAAATGACTAAAGCAGGATCCCTGAAGTTAGACGTTGTATTGGACATGCTAACAATGCAAGAAGATTTTGCCATATTAAATTTGAGGGAAACTTACACAATTTCCAATATGTAAATGTCCAACACATATATTGCAGATTTATTTTTTTCTCTTATTTTTGTTTTTTCTTGTTTTCCCCCCTTTTAAGAAACAGAAGGAAAAAAACATTTTGGATGTGTTGATAAAAAAGAATGTCAACAGAGGTAAGAAAAAAAGCTGTTACCATCACATGAAGATAGAAAAATTTATAAAAATCACTCTGCCTGTTTGGTGACCCCGCTTTGAGATAGAGACTGCCTATATCTACAAAATGGGCAGTAGAGAAGTACTTTTACTATTACTGTTAAATATTCTGCACCCCAAAAATGTATATTTAGTGTTTAGGAAGCCTTATTTATTAAACTTAAAAAAATTAGATACAGATAAGGTCAAAATAAAATAACAATTCTGTGAAAAGTTTTTTTTTTAATATTTAAATTTGTTTATTTGAGAGAGGGAGTGCGGAGCAAGAGAGGGAGAGAGAGCACGAGCTGGGGTGGGAAGGGGGAGGGGGAAGCAGGCTCCCAACTGAAAAGAGAGCCCAATGTGGGGCTCGATCCCAGGACACTGGGATTATGACCTGAGCCGGGGGCAGACACTTAACTGGCTGAGCCACCCAGGTGCCCCTCTGTGAAAAGTTTTTAAAAAGTAATTAGGATATGAATAATTCCAAATCACAGATTATCTAAAATAACATGCCTAGTGGGGTAAGCTTTTTCATTTTCACTTGATACTTGCAAATGGTTTAGGAATATTGTTTGATATCAGATGGCTTATGTGTTAGCCTCTTCTTTGACATCGAATAGCAAATCTCTTAAACCATCTCTGCTTCAGTATTTTGTTCATAAATTCAGAGCCTGGGAAAATTATTGCTTAAGATCTCATAATAAATATTTAGATTCCATGACCTTAAGAAGAGGATTTTAATAATCAAGTGGATAGGATGATCCTTTCCACTGGATAGATAACCACTGGATGGATATCCACTGGGTGGATAACAGCTTCTTTCCACAGCCACTCCCATTATCACCAAATGGGCTCATGAACAAAGTAGCCATGGTGACAGAGATGGAAATTTTTCGTGGGCTCGGCAATATGGACTTCTACTCATCAAGGTTGACCTGGCTATGGTCACCACTGAGTGCTCAATCAGTCAGTAGCAGAAACCAATACTGAGCCTCTGATATGCTACTATCCCCCAGGGTGATCAGTCAACTACCTGGTGACAGGTTAATTACGTTGGACAGCTTCCATCTTGGAAGGGTTAGTGTTATGTCCTTACTGGAACAGACACTCTGGAAACAATATGCCTTCCTTACATGCAGTGCTTCTGCCAAAACTACCATCTGTGGACTTACAGAATACCTTATCCACCATTATGGTATTCCATACAGCCTTGCTCTGATCAAGGAACTTTACTGCAAATGAAATGTGGCAATGGGTTCATGTGCATGGAATTCATTCACTGGTCTTGCCAGGTTCTCCACTCTCCTGAAGCAGTTGGCATCAAGAATGATGGAATGGCTTTTTGAACACTCAGTTACAGGGCCAGCTAGGTGGCAATACCTTACAGGGCTGGGGCAGGGTTATTCAGAAGGCTCTTTATGGTCTGAATCAGCATCCAGTGTCTGGTGCTATTTCTTCCATAGCCAGGATTCATGGTCTAGGAAAAAAGGGGTGGAAATGGGAGTGGCATTACTCACTATTACACCTAGTGACCCACTAGCAAAATTTTTGCCTCCTGTTCCTGTGACTTTATGTTCTGTTGGCCTAAAGGTCTTAGTCCCAGAGAGAGGAATGCTTCCACCGAGACACAATTCCATTCCATTGAACTATAAGTTAAGACTGGCACTTGGACACTTTGGGCTCCTCATATGCCTCTAAATCACAGGCAAGGAAGGGAGTAATGTGCTGTCTGGAGTGATTGATCCTAAATACCAAAAGAAAATTGGATTATTACTCCACAATGGAATAAGGATGAATATATCTGGAATACAAGAGATCCCTTAGGATGTTTCTAACTATTATCATGCCCAGTGATTAAGGTCAATGGGAAACTACAACATTCCAATTCACACATGATTAGTAATGGCCCAGACCTTTTCAGAAATGAAGGTTTGAGTCACCCCAGGTAAAGAACCATGACCAGCTGAGGTGCTTGCTGAAGGCAAAAGGAATAGAGTGGGTGATCTAAGAAGATAGTTACAAAACCAGCTATGGCTGTGTGACCAGTTATAGAACTGTAATTTTCATGAGTGTTTCTTCTTTATTTTGTTATAAATATGTTTATGTGTGTGTATGTGTGGATGCATGTAGCAGATATCTTCATTTTCTACTTTCTTCCCTTTTATTCTATCATGTGATATAGGATGTATTGACTTTATAATATAATAGTTAAGTATTGTTAATTTTGAACTATAGTATTTAAATTACAGGTTATCAAGAAGAGTTAATATCATTCAAGAACTTTACTTCCTCTTTTGGGGTAGATGTTAGTACATTTTTGGTTGTATATAAGATAGTTGTTAAAAAAAAAAAAAAAAAGATAGTTGTTAAGTGGAATTATGACCTTGTTATTGTCTTTATTTGGAGATTAAGTATGGTTTAAAGACGTGTATGTATGGCAAGTTGGCAAGGGGTGGATTTGGGATGGTTAATTTCAGTTTGGGCCAGAGAGTGCCCAAGTTAAACATTATTTCTGGGTGTGTCTGTGAGGGTTTTTCTAGATGAGATTAGCATTTGAATGGTAGACTCACTAAAGTCTACCCCAAGGCGGGTGAGCATTATCTTTCCAAAGCATAAACAGAACAAAAGCCGCCTAAGAGATTCTTTCTCTTTCTCCCTGCCTATTTGAACTATAGCCCTGGCCCTTAGACCGAGATATATACTATTGGCCCCCTTGGTTCTCAGGTTTTGGGAATCAGACTGGATTTATTTATTTATTTATTTTAAAGATTTTATTTATTTGACAGAGAGAGACACAGCGAGAGAGGGAACACAAGCAGGGAGAGTGGGAGAGGGAGAAGCAGGCTTCCCGCCGAGCAGGGAGTCTGATGCGGGGCTCGATCCTAGGACCCTGGGATCATGACCTGAGCCGAAGGCAGATGCTTAACGACTGAGCCACCCAGGCGCCCCCAGACTGGATTTATACCACTCATTTTCCTGGGTCTCCAGCTTACAGTCTGGTACTTATTTTAACCTCCAAATGTTGGTATGTTGAGTATTAATTAAAATAAAGGAGCCATCACCTAAGTTTCTAATTTATGTCATTACACTTATAATGCATTTTAACCTGGGCGTTAATAACATATGACCTCTTTTATTGTTTTAGTTTTAATCACCATTTTGTTCATCTCTTTTCAGGAAAAAGATAATGGCAATTAAAATGGCATTGTTAAATTCTAAGATTATGAAAGCAATGTAGAGGCCACTTTTAGGCAAACAGCCTTGAGCAATGGAATATAGAAAGGGCCACAGTGACCACCTGGCTGATACAGACAGGCCCATTAGGCGGCCCACCTCAAAATATCCACAGGCCCTAACTGACCAGTGGGCTGCTTACAACTAGGCAGAGTTACCGGAAAAGGGGAATTCCATACGACACCATATCTCCTCATCTTCCGCCTTTAAAAACAGCCCCCACCCACTACCTTGTTGCAGACGTCCAGCCCCCACTCCCTTGTGGTGTGTTCAATAAACTTCTGTCTCCTTTGTTCTGCCTCTGGTGAATTCCTTCACCTCCCTCACCACTGGCTTCCACCTGAATGTCACCCCACATTTAGGGGCCCCCATCTGATCCAGAGACTATTCAGACACCACAAGTAACACTAGTTTATAATTATTGAATAGGTAAGTGGCAGACACTCATAAATGAATTGACACTTTTTAGAAAGATAGAATGTGAAAATCTGTTTCATAGAGCAAGAGAGCAATGTTACCCTAAAGATGGTAAATTCAATAAATTTTTTGTTCTTATGTTGACATAATTAAAAGAATGTTTCTACTACTGTGGTAGAAATGGGCTGTTTCCAGATATAACTATGTGGAGTATTTTCCTTTTTTTAAAGCTTCTAAAATGTTTATGATTCAAAACTTTTTAATAGTACTGTTAATAGAATTTATAGCTGACAATTATAATAAAAAATAAGATGCTAAAATACTATTCATAAATTATTAAATACATTTTACTTTAAAGAGAGAAAAACATCCAAAACTTAAAATCTATGCTGAATAGGTTTTTAAATTTTCTATCAAATATTTTCTTTGATGGCCATCTCTGGCCATTTGTGATATGTTGGCGAGATCTTATAAACTATAAAGTTGCTTCAGAGTATCAACACATAATGATTAGATTATAAAACTGCCACCTAAAGATCACAGCTTTTTTTTTTTTTTTCACTACTGCCCCAATACTTATGCTTTTAAGAAACCTGAGCTTCAGATATAGGAATTTGTCAATTTCATTCATAAATTTTCTATTTATAATAGCATTGCTTTTCCTCAATTAAACACCTCATCTCTATATATAATCAGAAAGTCTTAATGGAATTCATATATTCATATTCTCTTAGCTGAGAAACCTACACAGCTTAAAAAAATTAATCGGATGCTTTTGTGTCATTGTTTATTCACATGAATTAAGAGTTTAGATTTTTTTAAGTTTATAGGAATATAATATACAATTTCACAAATGTGTCTTCTAGCTTCTTCTGTTGAGCTGGAACATTGATCTTCTGGCCTCGGATAGACTTACACCATTGGCTCTCCTGGTTCTCAGCCTTTGGACTGGAATTGGATCTGTACCACCAGCTGTCTCTGGTCCAGCTTGCAGATGGCAGATAATGAAAATCTCAGCTTCTACAGTCAAGTGAGCCAATTCCTTATAGTAAATCTGTGTGTGTATATGGCATATATCTATTATATATACACATACATGTAATATATACACATATATATGTAATAATAATACATATAATATACATGTGATATATATTATTTACATGAATTAAGAAGTTAGATTTTAAAAGTTTACACAAACTTCACGATGTGATTTTCTAGCCTCCTTCTTTTAAAATGAGAATATAAAGGCTTGGACAGATTAATACATATATCGTATTGGTTTTGTTTCTTTGGAGAACCATGGGTAATAAGTAGTTAAATATCCAGTAGTGCATACATGTTGAATATAAGCAAAGGTTCTGCTGTCAGACAGACTTAGATAGAGCTGGCCTTTCACCGTTGCTGCTATGTGATCTTAGGCAAGATATGTCACTTTTTAGTTTTGTTCAACTAAAGATGGAGATAATATTACCTATCTCATAGATGTTTTATTTATTTATTTTTTGATGAAACATTTTGTAAATTGTAAAACTGAAAAATATATGTAAAGCTCACAGTAGGGTGTCTGGCATTTATTAAGAGCTCAATAGCTATTATTTTAAGCTTCTAAATGTCCTTTTTACAAAAATTGTCTTTGGAAGCTTTATCCCCCTATCTCTTTCCTTCAACCATTTTTTGGAAATTTGATGGCTCAGTTTTCAGATAAATAGTGTATTCGCTGAAAAATATTCTCTATAAATCATATATTTGATCTATTTTCTAATATATCAAACAATTTAGTCTGATAATAATAAATGCAATTATGATATGTGGATGTGTATAGTAACTGACACACTTTTAACTGAAACTTTCAATTGACATTAATGTTCAAAAATATTAATCAAATATAATGAAAATGATCATTATGTACATTTCTACTCTATTAATCTAAATATACTGTCTCCATCTTGAGGTTTATAAACCTTCAATATCTGTTATTTTCTTCAGCATAAAATTGAAATATATTTTGTGATGGGTCTGAAAAATGTAAGGTATTTCATCCATATAGTGTGAAAACCAAGAACAGCACCAAAAAAAAAAAAAAAAGAACGAAAACGAAAGAAAAATAGGGCTACCACAAACAGCTTATTTATATACATTGTATATATGATAAGAGTATATAATATTTTCTTTGTTGTATTTGACTTTTTTAGGAACTTTAAGCTTTACTCATTCTCTGGAGAGGAAAATATAAAAAACAAATTTCGATGGTAACTGTGTTCTTTCTAGGACTTCACTCTTTTTTCACAATGATAAGAACATTTGCATTTCTTTTTTTAAAATTCTTTAAAAAGAATTTAAAGAATTTAAAGAATTCTTTTTAAAGAATTTTATTTATTCACCCATTCTAGAGAGAGAAAGCTTGCATGAGCGGTGGGGAGGAGCCGAGGGAGAGGGACAAGCAAATGTGGTGCTGAGTGGGGAGCCTGACCTGGAGCTCCATCTCACGACCCTGAGATCATGACCCAAGCAAAATCAGGAGTCAGGAGTTTAACCATCTGAGCCACCCAGGTGCCCCCAAGAACATTTCCGTTTCTTGAATTTTTGCTCTGAATTCATGCTGTTCTGCAATTACCTTGAAGGTTGTTCTTGATTATAAGAGCACTGATAAAAGTCCCCACAAGTAGTTTCACTGTTGCTTTCAGGAAACTATTTCAGATATTAAAGAATTATGAAATAATAGAAACATTTACAAGTCATTTCCTTTTTGGATATTTAGAAATACTATAAAATATTAAATAAAATATATATGATGTAGTTATGTGGATAATTGCATAATTAAGGGGATGAGTAGTTAAATTGTTAAGACTGGCCCCACTAATAATTGGCAGTTTTCATGGGGGAAAAAATGAAATGACTCTCAAACTTATGAATTTCTGCATGAAATGTAAATCTTGTCACATTATTAATGGTTTATTCCTAGGAATGATCACTTAAAGATAGTTTTGTATTTACCTGAATTACTTTCTGATTATCAAAAATAGTACCACACCAAAACAAATTCACTATCTAGGAAGTAAATAAAAGTGAGGCACGCACAATTTAATTTGAATATTTTTCAAAATTGGAGCTTTTCATAATTAACATATAAGGCTATTCTGTAAAAATAATAGGTGTTTTACTAAAGACCCATGTCCTAAGCATATATGACTCATGCTTAAAGTGAATGTTTTGCTTTATTTTAGATAAAAAACAACCTATGAGTACATGAAGTTTTTACAGATTTGTAAATTGATTAGATTATGAACTTTAGTATAAATTGTCACAGCCAACATAATTGCCAACAAATCCATGTAAAGAAAAAGGAAAATATCATAAACTACATATGCCTGATTCCATAGTTTAAATATATCTGAAATAGCATTCCCAGAGAAGAAATGCTGCTATAAACCTGATCAATGAATGCAACCAATGCAACCTGATCAATGAATGCAATCAATGATCAATGAATGTCTTTTTATATGTAAAAAGACAAAGGTATCATGAAGAATCACAATAAAACAGTAGCTCAACACGTGTGTCAGTTATGATACAGGTGCTTTATGAGAAGAGTAATTAAACACTTATGACACTTAAAATGGAAGTTAGATAGTAGGCAGTGAGATAGCCCTTTAACCAAATAATATCTCTAGAACACATGTTTAGTTGCATAAATGCCACTTTTTCAGGTTGAGCATCTTTATCTATAAAGTAAGCACAATGAATGTTGAATTTGACAAATATACACAGAAGAGAAATAGAAATCTATAAACAAGGAAAAATATATTTTAGTAAATGGTACAGTCAACATATTTCATTGCTAATATCACTACAACTCCCCTAGTAGTATGTAGCTTTTTAAAAATGACAAAAATGCATTGCACAAAATAAGTGTATACGTTATAGTTAGGTAAAAACACAGTGCTTTGTCAGCTTTCCTTATTAAACGAATAAAACATAAATGTTTGACAAACATCCAAAAATTAATAAGTGAAACCCAGAAAGTATTTGGTTGTATAATATTAAAGGATTGATTTAATATTATATTGGGACTTTATCTATTATTAGTTTCTCTGCTACTTGTCAGGTAGCATCAATCTGGAATTAATTTGTAAGCCATAGGTTATTGGTCACAAATGCTGACTCCTATAAAGGATAAATCTGTATGAGGGTTTTATTTTAAGTGCTATTTTTTTTTTTTTTTACTTTCAGTGACTGTAGTGGGTAATACTTATTCGTAATACTACGGACTTGTGAATATAGAAAAATATTTAGAAAATATATGGAATTTTTAATTGTTCATAAACACAGCAGGTCTCTATATAGCAAAAAAATGAATTCTTTTTATTTTAAAATTAATGTAAATGAAGATGCCTACTATACCAATTCTTAGAATATTCTCATTGACATCTTTTTGATAAATATTCAATTAATAAGTTGCTCTGTAATTTCTTACTAAAAGATTCAAGAAAACCAAAACTCAAAAAGTTTCATTAAAAGATACACTCACGTTTCTCTTTGGGAAGCCAAAACTTAGCCATTTACTCATTGGAACACTATTAGTAATAGCTAAAGATGTGACTAAAAAGCATGGTTGAATAACCTAGAGCAAATGTGGCAAAATATTAATAATTTCTATATATATAGGATGTGGTACATTACATGATATGGTGTATATCATTCTTTAAAACTTTCTCATTTTTACATTTCATGTAATATATTTGGAAAACAGATTAGGAAAAAATCATTCAGCTCTAAAATGCTTCATCACTCACATTACTCTGCAAGTTTATAAATTTCCAACCTACTTTAAGAAAACTCATTACTATAGCTCTTGAAAAAAAGATGGTGGCTTAATACCAGAAAGATCAGTCAGTAAACATGTGTGCAATTAAATGGCCTTGCCCCCTCAACGTACAGCAAAAGTTGGCAAATAAATGTTTATTATAAACTATTATGTATGTTTAAGCAAAATAAATAAATAAATAACGTTGATACTTTAACAAATTATGAATGAAAATGTAATGCGTGCTAGGTTTCCTTTATGCATAAGATACCTTTAGTATATTTTAAATATGTCTTTGTATATTTTAACTTTAAACATTAAATATAAACATTTACTTAGCTATATTCTTTCTGTGAAAAAGGGTTTCTTTTTCATAAAGTAAAAGTGATATTTATATTGAAATATTTTTGAAATATTGATTTAAGTGTTGATAAAGTGTTACAGTTATTTCATGTTGTTCCTGGTATCTGGATATTATTTCTTGCATACATTATTATTATACAATGAAAAACTGCTGACTCTAATTTGCTTCTCTTTTACATTGAGAAACTCAAAAATATCAGCATAGACTTTGTTAGTTTTTTCAGCAACACTACTTTGTGATTCAAAGATACTTGAGTATACGCTTGAAAAACATTCATAAGCTTTTATTTTCAGGGCTTTCCTCTTTGTGTATTTCTTTAAGAGATTCACCATCTTTGGAGTTTTGAGTGCCTACTTAACTGTATGTCACTGCTTGTGAAAGGTTTCACTGACTCTGAAATCCAGAATCCAGAGTTGAACTTTGACCTTTGTGTTAAATGAAAGATCTGTAGTTCTAACTATGTATGAAAATTGTAGAGTCAGCTTAGTTTGAAAATGCTGACTTCATTCTGAATTATATTTTATAATTTATTAGAGTAACTATTAAGCTTTCACAATATAAAAAATACTATATCAACCTAAACATTGGGGGATAAATTTGGGGATCCATATTTTCAAAATCCTTTTAGAAGATATATGAGGAGAAAAAAAAGAAGACTCTTTTGGTAAACTGTACTCTTGTTCATAATTATTTGTTTCCTCTTCTGTAAGAGTAATATACTCTCCTTTTCTTGCTATACATCTTTCTATACTTCCCCATACCATTGGCAGACTTGGGCTGTGATGTATTTTTCTGGATGTAACTTTTACCAGGTCTGAGAAGAAGCTTCGTGATGATTGCATGGGTCAGCTTAGTCTCTGTGCTTCTGCTGCCTGTCACTGGAATGAAATATCTCAAAAGCAGTACTTTTTCAGTCTGTGTCTTAGAATGAGAAGATATAGTCTGGAGCAGAGCCACAGTCAACCTTTCACCTATGTGTGAACAAGAAGTCAGTGTTTACTGTTGTGAACCCAGTGAGATTTTAGAAGTAACACATACCACAACATAACTTAGTAAAAGCTCATTGAGTATAGCTAACGCTCACAGGCACTGTTGCCATTTCCACCGGATGTTTCTGCTTCCATTTTGCGCTGCTAGATCTCTTGGGAAATATTACCCCTTCCGCTGCTTAACACTGCATCTTCTAAGAACATAGGCTCCTATTATTCCCTGCCGTATTCCATTAAGGAATAGCATTATTTCAACAAGATTTTCTCATTTCCTAATAAGCACAGACAATGCGCTACTTCCAATTCCACTGGGCACAGTCATATCCCATTGGCAGCATCATCATTTTCAATAAATTTCATCACCTCATTCAACACCAGAATCTCCTCAAATGTACCTCCAGTAACATAGCTCCTATTCCATAAGCTAAATGATCTGTGAATATCCCCATACACCAAAGCTGTGTCAGTTGCTCTGCAAAATTGGAGATATGTGTCTTTTCCATGGTATTCACTTTCAACCATTCAGTTGTATCTATTTTTATTGACACTTTCCTTATTACTTCTACTTTCCTTCTAGAGGAATTATAATTCATATCTTAATAGTAAAACATCATTCTGTGCTCAGAATTGCCCCCTATATTGAAAAATGTTTAAATATGATTTCAATGTTGATAAAATATAAGTTACGGTTTTTTCATGCTGTTCCTGGTACCTGAATACATTATTATTATATGATGAAAAAGTGCTGACTCTAATTTGCTTCCCTTTTACATTGAGATATCACTATAAAAGGAATTATAACTCATCTCTGAATAGTAAAATATCATTCTGTGCTCAGAATTGCCTCAAACCATTGGGAGTGAAAGACCATGTAAGTGACTTCATTTTGTCACCTTTTATAGCACACGATTAATACTTATTTTCTAAATGTTAATTAAAATTTTAATGCACAAATTTAATGTCTTGTTTTTAATTATATAAACTTATAGTAATATTTACTGAGAAAATTATGAAATAATTACCCCTTTTGTTCTCCATTAATATTTTTTAGAAGAATTAGTTTTAAAAACACTAATACTTCATATGAATTAATTTCATCCTGACTCACAAGACATATAAGAATTCCAAGGACAGTCACAAGTGAGGTTAAAATTAGGACCTGATCATAATAAAATTTATCTCTATAATGTGTAACATGGAATGTCCAACCCCAGGTATAAAATATTTCATAGTACCCTATTTTTTCCATTTGCATATAATTATATGAGAATTCTAATCTATCTATCTATCTATCTATCTATCTATCTATCTATCTACACAGATATGCATGCACAGTCTGTGATATGTATACTAAAATTCTGACATTTTGGTTCAAATATCTTAAATCTGGTAACAATCTGAAGGTTAATTACAAAGAAGGAAATGGAATTCAGAAATAAAAATAAAAGTAAATTGGTTAAAATATATAAATAGTATAATTTTTATTTTGTTTTACAATAAAGTTTTTTAAAATACAGAAGACACTAAGAAAAAATAACTGTAGACTTTAGAACTTAACTCCTTTATTTATATAAAATAAGTTGATAGCATTTGCTTTATCCTGACGTTACTGGGAGTAGTATTTTAACCATAAATACTTTTTTTAATGGAGAAGAGGATTTTAAAATAACTAAAGAGACTAAATAAAGATAACTCTCCCACTGCTGCCCTCTACTTCCTTCTCCCCACAAAAAAAAAAGATGTTTAAACTCTTAAACATTTCTCTGCCCTGGATAGGTCCAGAAAAAATGGATTCAAAAGTATGTGAAATATATAAATAAAAAAAGACTTTGAACATATGATTAGAAATAAAGAATAAATTATTTTGCCATATATTATTATAAACACCACAAATAAAAGTTTGTAAATGTATTTATTATTTTTGTTTAAAATATATTCAGGAGGTAGATACAAAAACAGGTTTTTTTATAAGTAGATGATAACAAATGAAAACTGATACAATACCTATTATCATTAATTTATGACATTATAAAATCTTCTTTAAGAACCTTTTTCTATAATTTTCAGTCCCTACTGTTTCATTTTCAAAGAGTATAATAATAACTTGTTTATAAGAGATTTTGCAAGTAATCCCAATTACTTTTTGGATGGGAAAAGCATACTATGTGTCTATAAATTTAATTTTTTGTTTGCTTGTTTCTTTGTTTTAACAAATACTTTAAAAAATAGTGGTAAGTTTTAGAATGTGTTCTCCCTTTCCATTAATTTTATTTTTACACTAATGTGTTACAAGTTTGATGTTTATCTTTTATAATCTTATAAATTTTATTTAAAAATTGGTTTTATTTTAGTAGCATGAATACACATTGTGAGAGTGAAAAATAATGGCCATTTTATTTCTTAACACAAATCTGAAATTTTCCAGTGAGGTGAAATAGAAGAGCATAGCCATCAAGGAACTCCCTACACTAAATCTGCTCTTACTTTAATAAATGTCTTTAGTTTTCTCATTACTATCAGAGATGAAAGGAAGTGGCATCGTTACAGTCCCCACGATGTAATGTATTTTGCAGCAACTGCAGCATAACACAGTGGGAAGAGGGTAGGCTTTATTGACAGAATTTAAATTTTGATTCTATCGATTACTTACTATGGGACCTTGGGTGAGTTACTTAATTTTTATAAGCCTTAGGGTCCTCATTAGTAAAGTAGTGGTGATCATATGTAATTCAACAACTGTGAGATTGAAATGACAAGGGGTATGTTAAAGAGATTAGCACTGGGAGCACTAGTAAATGTTCGCTGTTCTATTGAAATCATTATCATTATTATTACTGCTATTACAGAAGTGACAGGTGGTCCAAAAACAGTCCTGGGGTTACAAATGGCACTTCCTTCCAAATCACCCTCTCCCAAGATTCAAGATTAGTTGAGGAAAAAAAGCAGGAAGAATATTTGGCTGCACAGTGTTAAACCTGCCATAACCTCCTCTCTTCCTTTTGTCTGGTGATTTCAGCAGTCAAGTCAAGGCTGAAATGAATTCTCTCAAAAGAGACCCCTAAAGAGTGGGAGAGGGGGTGCCTGGGTGGCTCAGCTGGTTAAGCATCTGACTCTTGATCTCAGTTCAGGTCTTGATCTCAGTGTTGTGAGTTCAAGCCCTGCATTGTGCTCCACACTGGGTATGGAGCCTACTTTAAACAAACAAAGTGTGGGAGAGACGGTGCCCTGACCTAAGAACAGTAGCTGATACAACTATTGTTCCTGATACATTATAGAGAATTTAAAATATGTGTTTAATTATGCATAGCTATAATATTTCAGTATTAAGTTTTACAGTTATAACAAATTTTCATTATACAGATGAATGACATATGTTTAATTTAGAGATACTGAAATACCATTTAATTTGCATATTGTGAGAAGGAGTTTTAGAAATACTATTCTAGCATTTCATCTATTAAAATAGATAAGAGGAATTCTTAATCTCAGGAAACAAACTGAGGGTTGCTGGAGTGGTGGGCGGTGGGAGGGATGGGGTGGCTGGGTGATAGACATTGGGGAGGGTATGTGCTATGGTGAGTGCTGTGAATTGTGTAAGACTGTTGAATCGCAGACCTGTACCTCTGAAACAAATAATACATTATATGTTTAAAAAAAAAAAGAAGATAGTAGGAAGGGTAAAATGAAGGGGGGTAGATCGGAGGGGGAGACAAACCATGAGAGACTATGGACTCTGAGAAACAAACTGACGGTTCTAGAAGGGAGGGGGCTGGGGGGATGGGTTAGCCTGGTGATGGGTATTAAAGAGGGCACGTACTGCATGGAGCACTGGGTGTTATACGCAAACAATGAATCATGGAACTACATCAAAAACTAATGATGTAATGTATGGTGATTAGCATAACATAACAAAATAAAATAAAGTAAAAATAAAATAGCCATAAGCATATATATTCGTATACTTTTCCTAAGACAACTTCTTAAAACTTCCTCCTTTCTCTTTTTTGTAGTGCTTACAATTCTGTAAACTAATTGGAACCTTATCAGCACTTTGATCTGTGTAACTCAAATAATAAGAGCTAATGTTTGTTGAGATGGACTGTTCTATTCAATCATTTAAAAAGCTTGTGACATTATTATTATTCTTATTTTATAGTTAGGAAAACTAAGATATTGAGGTTGCTACTATAATTATTTCTATAATAAAAATGCTAAAATAATAACTTATTGAGAAGTCTCTGCAGACAATAACTCTCGAGTATATTTTCAGCTCCTAAAATGTGAATTCTTGCTTTGGTTAGTGTCTTCTTGTTCTGATGTCTTTTTAAACAGCTCATACCTATTTTTTGAATGATATAAAGAGTTGGTTAGAGAAGGTGCTAATATGTTAGGTACACAATTACAGACTTCTTCCCTCATTTAAGGGTCTTAAAACCATTCCACTTAGAGCAGCAATATTACCTGTTTAAAAAACAAAACAAAAGCATAGTCCCTATTTCTCTCATATATCATTCCATGCTTCCTTTATTTCCTTATAGATGATATCTAAAATATAGTAATTTGAAGTGAATTCACGTTTTTAGATATAAAGAGAGTATTTCTTGTTTCTTCACATCAGCATTGTTCCTATTTCTCCTTCTATTTCTTCTATATTCCACATTGAATCAACTTTTACAACAGTGGTTGATAATATGTTTAATAACCAAGTCCAATGGTGATTATAACATTATAATTCATTAGGAAATTAAACTATCAAAAACCTTTAGTGAATATTTATAAAGTTGGATATTACTGGATATATTAAATCTATTTCTACTGGTTAAGAAGAAAGAAGATAAAAGAAGGTGAGGGAAAAATTATAAGGGGAGTATCTGAAAACTGAATTTGTGTGGAGATATATATGTATATGTGCATACATATGTATATGTATATGGAAGACAAAGCTCTCTCAAAAACTAATGGACTTGGAAGTGCACCTCTTCTATATCAAGAATATCTTAAGCAGCTTGTGATATACAAAGATTGATCTGGCAAATCATCACCTCAATAAACCAGGCTAACTTTGTCAACACTGATGTAAATAGATACTCAACCCCAGAACAAATATATCCTGAGCTTGCCAGACATTCATTTTGGTCACTAAGAAAAGGAAGAGTAAGCATGGATGTCTGAGAAGCTTTCAGGATTTGATAAGAAAGATGCTTTGAAACAGAACCCCAAGGAGGCCTTCATTGGAACTATGATGATGCTGTTAATGCATCGCATGACTCTGTGTCTCTGAAACACCATTAGGTCTAATTATCCATGTGTGTGCTGACCATGCAATGGCAAATAAGTATAAATAAGGAGACATATAAATGTAAGTCTTCACATCATCAAATGTTGCTGTAGCTGATAGGTATGAGAAAGAAAGAGAACAAAGCTTTTGTTATTGTTGTTTTAGATTTTAAACATCTGACATAGCTCAAAATTCTGTGTCTTCCATTCTGACTAATTTGTGCAAACTCTTCCCATATGATATTTATTGTATGTTTGTGCTACTACTTTAAAAAATAATACATGCATTTTGGGAAATTATCTAAAAACACACAAAGAAAAATATTATCTTTAATGCCAATATCCAGATTTAACAAGTGGTAGTAAGTGTAGGCTTCCCCCCACCCCTCCTTGAATATACATGTAGAGTTTGGGGACAGGTAGAGACATGTATTGGGCAGTTGTTTTGTGCCTGAACTGGGTTATAAAACTCTTCTTCATGAACTGCCAGTGCTGATAAATACACACTAGGACTGAAGGGAGAAGGAGTGACTAGGGACATAGATTAGACGAATAAGGAGAACACTAAGATGTTGAAATCATTCCCTCTCTAGTTCCTTAATTGAGTTTTTAATCCTCATATGTAAAATTATGAGATTAAAAGCTTACTGTTTTTCATGAAAACATATGATGAGCTACTCAGTGAGTGCGTATGTTCCTGAAGGAAGAGGAATAATTTAATGTAGACTCTGAAATTCTAGGCAGCTTGTGGCACAGTTCAAGTGAAAAGTATTACTCCCTTTGCAGGTGAGAAATGACAATGAAAGATTGGGAAGATTCTAGAGAAACCCTTTTGGCACAGATACTGATTGATACTCTAACTATTGCCATGGTCTTGATCCAGTTGTTATGCATTGTTGTCAGGTGGCAACAAGAATAGGAAAGGGAGACTAAGAAAAGATACTGTTTGTGATTTCTTCTAGACTCCCAGAAATAGCCAGGGAATGTCTTGTGGAGATCTAAAGCCCAGCTTGATTAAGGATCATGAGACTGAAGATATTAGAATACACTTAGATATGCATAGTTTGTGTGAATGTATTTCATAATCCTAGGATGCTTAAGGTAGAGTACACCAGTAATATAGATAGATAATGATAGATAGGTAGATGGATAGATAATTTTCATTTATTTTTGTAGACTCCTTTACTCATCACTGATTTATAAACAGAACACTCTACTGCTAAATACCATTAATTCTGTTTTTTTTCTGTAAATCATAGAGGCCACATTATAAGATGTAAAAATTAAAAGTAAATAGCACTTTCATTCTTATTACATAATTTTTATTTTTTAAGTGATGATTGGACAATTTCACAGTGAATGAAAATGTCACCATTACAATTAATAGCTCAATTTCAAATGTGGTCTAATAAGGACTGATTTCTTGGGGTGCCTGGGTAGCTCAGTCAGTTAAGAGCCCGACTCTTTATTTGGGCTCAGGTCATGATCTCAGGGTCATGAGATTGAGCCCAAGTTGGGCTCCACACTCAGCTTGGAGTCTGCTTGTCCCTCTCTCTCCTCCCACTTGCACGCTCTCTAAAATAAATAAATAAATAAATAAATAAATAAATAAATAAATAAATAAATAAAAAATGAAGGCCAATTTCTTATGTGTGGAGTTAGGATTTAGTAGATTATTATTTGATGCACATTTGTGATAAAAGTATGTGTTCTTCTAGCTACCTACTATTGCTTCTACATAAACTCATTCCCCCCAAAATCTGTCTTTTTTTTCACACAGAAAGAGATGAAAGTAGAATATATATCTTTGTACTAAGCATAATAATAGACCTCAAAGATGCCTACATCCTAATGCCCCATAACTGTGAATATGTTAGATGACATGGCAAAGGGAACTTAAGTTTGGAGATGGAAAGATCGAATTAAATTGCTAATCAACTGATCATGAGATGAGGAGATTATCCTCCTTTATCCAGGCAGGCCCAGTGTTATCACAAAGGTTCTTATAAGTGGAAGATGGAGGCAGAAGAGAGAGAACCATAGAGATAGTAACAAAAGAAAGACTTGGCCCAACATTGTTGCTTTAAAAATGGAGGAATGGGACCATGAGACAAGAAATGTGGGTGGCCTCTGGAAACTGGCAAAAGCAAGAAAACAAAATTTCCCCTAAAGACTCTAGAAGAAATATAGCCATCCTGACACCTTGATTTGATCACAATAAGACTTATTTTAGAATTCTGACCTCAAAACTGTAAGATTATGAATTTGTGTTGTTTTAAGTCACTAAGTTTTTAGTATATTGTTACAACAGCCATAGAAAACTAATGCAACTTAAAATTATTGATTTTAAAGAAAATTAGTCAATGCAGTGAAAAATGTATGACTCATGAATTAAAATATTTGATTATAGGCTTAAAAACTGAAAAAAATGAATACTATTACTTTATATAGAAGTAGATAACTACAACTTTAGAATTGCTGACTACCACTCAGCAGAAATCCTTCTATAACACATGTTTTCATGTCCCCTAAAATACCATAGTTGACTATTACAATAATATCAACGGCAAATGCAGTAAGTTACATGGCTTTTTTTTTTTTTTTTTTTACCAGTCTTGAAATATACAGGTATTTTGCATTTGGATCTATTTATTTATGGAGTTAACATGTTCTTTATTGTCCTGGTTATTGAGAAATATTAGCTGGAACATCTACCTCTACAATGCTTCTTTATAAGGAAACAAGAAAAATAACTATGGATATTAAGGCCCTGTAAATTAAGATCTGAACTTACTTAAATTCAATCTCATAAATATAAATTTAATTACCGTATACCTAAGATTTGGCATAATTTTCCCTTTGTTCCACACTGAGAATTGTTAGATAGGTTGAAGATGATGTGGAAGAAAGACAATGTTGTGACCAATATCGTTCTTTAACAACAGGCTCTTACCTTTCAATGTTGATAGTAAATTTAGTCTTGGTCTGTGACTGCCTTTAGAATTTATTGATAAGCTAAACTCAAAGGCCTCTCAATCCCAGTTTCCAGATAAACATACTCTTTCTCACCTCTGAGCTTGTATAACAATTTAGGTGCGTCAGGGTGATTTATGGATTTATTTTCCATGACTAGATTCTAAGTCCTTAAGGAAGAGCCTGTTCCCTACCCATGGGTGATTGCCTACTCTGGTAACTTCTACCACTGTTAGTTTAATAAACTGACAATGTTTTATAAAGAAGATAATAAAATGGAGCACCAGACAGATTTCGAATCCTCTATATGCTCCATATTCTCTATATTTCAAGTCCCTAAATGTTTGCTACTGCAATAAATAATCTCTGCCCACTTTGCTGACTATTACTGGAGCTCACTAAGGAATATTTCCAGCAAGCCACCACATGCTGCTCTCCTTTATATTACACACTGGAGCGTACAAGCCGTATATTCTATTCTGTTAAAGAATATATGAAGATTTACTGGAGTATAATTTACTATATCGTTTGGTTTAAATCAAATTCATGAGATTTGCCAACTTTGCTAATTACTTTGGGAAATATGAGAAAAAAATCCTCATTTTTTATTCTGAAGAGGTCAACTTATTCCAGCTTGAGATATCTCTCAAGCTTTTTCTTAGCAACAGGGACTTGATGTTCCATTAGCATAATTGCATGCATCCTTCAAGCCTCAAGGAGGACTTCGATACACTGAAATTTTAACTGTCTGACTTGTCATTTGGAAAAAAAAAGTAATTTCTGAGAAAAAATCCTACAGGATCAACAAAGTTATGTGTTATACTGAGGATTAAGGACATTGAAAATGTCTGTTCTAGGATAATAAATTTCTTCATTCCTTTAAAATAGAAACCTCAGAGGAAGCAATTTTGAAATGAGAAATTAAGGCTTAGAAATGAGGGGTCATACATAGTTAACCTCTATTATCACCAACAACTCACAAATCATATTAGTCTTGAGAACAATCAGATAAAATTTAGCAAATTACATGAATATTGGATAAGAAAGACAATATCATTGCTAATATAAATAGAAACCGAACTGTATTTTAACACACATTTTCTTTTCTTCATTAATTCCTGTTGTTTTAGATTTTTATGTGAGAGGAATTGAATTTTTAAAATAGCAAAAATAATAGGGCACCTGGGTGGCTCAGTTGGTTAAGCGACTGCCTTCGGCTCAGGTCATGATCCCGGGGTCCTGGGAGTCCCGCATCGGGCTCCCTGCTCAGCGGGTAGCCTGCTTCTCCCTCTGACCCTATCCCCTCTCATGCTGTTTCTCTCTCTCTCTCTCTCTCAAATAAAAAAATAAATAAAATAAAAAATAAATAAATAAATAAAATAAAATAGCAAAAATAATCACCATATTGACAAATGTGGAAACATTACTGCCTTACAGTTAACATAATGAGTTACAATTTTAATTCTTTCTGCCACCTTGATGGAAAACAATTCATTGACTTTTGTTACTTTCTTTTCAAAAAATTAGGAATATGGAAAAGATGAATTTCAAGATTTACCATTTGCATTCGTTGATTTTAAATTATGTGTATTCATGTATATTATCTCCTAACTGAGAACTAAAAGTTCAGTGTTGAATATTTTTTCCAAAATCATGTCAAAGGATGGAATTAATTTAAAATTATGGGGATGCCTGGATGGCTCCAGTCAGTTAAGCCTCTGCCTTTGGCTCAGGTCATGATCTCAGGGTCCTGGGATCAAGCCCCTGTCCAGGGTCCCTGCTTAGCAGGGACCCTGCTTCTTCCTCTACCCCGCCCTCCCACTTGTGCTCTCTCTCTCAAATAAACAAATAAAATCTTTAAAATTTTTTAAAAAAATTATGTCAACCTTTAGTAAATATAGTAGTCCTTCTTTATCCACAAAGAATATATCTCAAGAATCCAAGTAGATGCCTGAAACCTCAGACAGTACTGAAACCTATATAACTGTTTTTCCCTATACATTGATAAAGGTTAATTTATAAATTCGGTACAGTAAGAGATTAACAACAATAACTAATAATAGAATAACATAACAATGTACTGTAATAAAAGTTAGTGAATGTGGTCTCTTTCTCTCCCAAAATATCTTATGGAACTGTACTCAGCCTTCTCCTCATGATATGTGATAATAAAATGCTTACCTGGGGAGGTGAAGTGAGGGGAATGACAGGCATTGTGATGTAGCTTTGAGTTACTATTGACCTTCTGGCGATAAGTCAGAAGGGGAATCATTTGCTTCTGGACTGGGCTACTAGGTTGACAGCAGGTAACTAAAATCTATGGAAAGTGAAACTGCAGATAAGGGTGCACGACCTCCTGTGTCTAAATAAGCATACTAATGTGGAAAATTGGATGCGGTACACAACTGAACATTAGTATAAAATATTGTTATATATTTGGGCTACAATAATCAATATATTTGTTAAATGAATGCATAATCAAAGGATAAAATAGAAAGAGAAAATGCAAACATGTGCAGGTAGACCAAATTTAAAAGAGCTTTAAAGTTGTGGGGAGAGAAAAATGTTTAAGATGGGAAAAGCAGGAAAGAGATGGAAAATAGAAAAATATATATTAAGAAGGGCAGACTCTGTGATATCATATGTAAGAACCTTGAGAAAGACTGCCTTTTCAACTTCTGTTATGCCTCCTTTTTTCTCTCTTTCAATGAAAATTTCTTTCTGACGAGGAAACCTAAAAAACAGTAGTAAAGAGAAACAGGCACACAGATGAGTTCTGGCAGTTAAGGGGGAACCTAGATGCTTTAAGTGAATCAAGAAGCATTGCTACAGCCAGGATCCATTCCAGGGTACGTAGTGACCCTATGTTCTCGTCCAAGTTACTGTGTAACCAACAACTCAGGGAGGGTGGGTAGAAGCAAATCATCTACATCAGGGGTTGGCCAACTGTGGCCCATGGGCCAAACCCGGCCTCAGCCTCTTTTGTAAATAAAGCTTTACTGAACGCAATTACACCCATTGTCAATAATTGCTTTTGCCCCACAAGGGCAGAATTAAATAATTAAGGCAGAGACCATAGGGCCAACAGGATAAAAATATTTACTATCTGGCCACTTACAGAAAAAAGTTGCCAATTCTACCATAAATGGCTACTGGATGTTGCTTTTCTCTGATTCTTTATCCATTAAGGTTCATAACACTGTCAGTGTAGAAACACATAACCATTGCCTTTTTGAAATAAATTTTTAATTTACCTTGAAAGATAGATTTTTTTAAAGATATTTTTTATTTATTTATTTGACAGAGAGATAGCACAAGTTTGTTTGTTTTTTTTTACACCATCGCTGTTCTCATAGTGCAAAAAACAAAACACATCTTACCAGAATCTATCAATGCCCCAAATATTTTACTGAACCTGGAACTACCCCAAAGAAAAACTCCAATTGTTATAAATATTTTTCTTGTAAATGTTTATTTATGCTACATAACAAGGTAACAACAAAGCCCATATACCATAGAGTCTTTATTATTACATTGTGTGAATAAGATAAATTCACTTATGCTGTACATTAGAGAACCTCCAGAAAGGATAATTGATACAAATACATATAAGGATGGGTCTCAAATTCAGAATCCTAGTAATAGAGAAGAGGTGATAACTTCTGAAAGTGTTAAAAGTTAAACTTGGAATTCTCTGTTATGTTTTAAACTAGAATCATTATCAAAGCAAGCAGGCAAAGAAACTCATTATTATTAGTAGCTGAAGTATTACTGTGATTACTATTTCAGATGGAAGTGGTGGGAGTGTCTGATAATCTTTATCCAAATTCTAATTGTTATTGTGTTTTTGATGTTGGATCTGAGGTGCAATTTGTTGTTATTGGTGGTAGTTTCTGATATCACTAAAATAAATTTACATTTAAGAGATCAAAATCAATCCAACACTGAACATAGCTTTTCCTTTGACATTGAAGAAAAATGGCTCAAAAACTTTTATTCATCAGCATTCACAATTCAGTTAAAATTATTGCAACCAATACATATCAATACCTGACAATTCTGTTGATGAAGATGATATAAATGATCAAATTGTACACATTAAATCAATGATGAACTGCAAAATGTTCAACTGTATGTATTCCAGATACCTAGTTTTTAGAGCCAGATTGAATGATAATTAAATCACAGTTGATTTCCATGTATTAATTTTGTGGAGTGGGTGAGGTATTTAACATGTCTGGGCATCAAATGCTGTGTTTTTAAAACATTTTATTGGATTAACATTGTAAAATCAGTACTCTGGTCTTTAAAAACTTAAATTTGAACTGGTAATTGGATGACAGTTATTCTCCTTTATTAACTCTGTGTCTTAGGTGAGAAATTTGACATGTCTGGTAACAAGCAAGAACCATTCAAATTTTCCAAAATAGGAAGATGATGAGGAGGACAATTTTCTTTGCCTCAACAAACATATATGTTCCCCCCCGCCAGCCTCCCTTGGTATCTCTACAGTAGAAGCTGAAGGATGAAAAAGCTTACTTTTTCTGCTTCGTTTACATTTGTAGGTCACCTTTTCATACAGTCCTAGTTGAAAGAAATCAGAAATATGCTACATTTATCTTTTTTGTTTGTTTGTTTGTTTCCTGTCCTGGTAAAAGTGACGGGTATGCTGGCACCTTGCCTTCCCATTCTTTGTTTCAGAATTGCAGTATTACTCCTGGAGCTTCAGCTACCATCTTGAGACTATAATGTACGATACATAAAGGAAAGACCAGGAGAATTTCTGAGTATAAAACCAAATTTTGTATATTTGTGTGTATACAGACACATTTGTATGGAGTGTTAGTATGTGTATTTATGATTATGTTAATAAATATCATCTGTGTATAACATGTAGGCCCACGAATTAGAGATATAAAAGGAAATAGATTTCACATATACATTATTTAAAGATGTTCAATGCATATTTTTAAATAGAAGTAACAAGTTGCAGATTTATGAGATTACCTTTAAACAATAATAAATCTTGTAACCAGCTAGTAAAAAATATCCCAGAAGCCTATATTTGAGCCAGAATGAATATATGAGGTTGTGTGTGTACACAGAATTATATATATACACCAGAGTGTTAAAATCTTATATTTGATATATGGCTGCGGGAGAGGGTGAAGATGGGAGAATGCAAAAATGATGAGCTTTCTTATTATACATCTTCGAATTGTTAAACTTGATAAAATGTGAATATTTGGACTATTATATTAATAACTCATAAGCTTTTATGGATTATATTGAATACCATATTAAATAAAAATATTGAGAACTCATGAATGAAACTACATGAAAGAGAAACAAATGTTCATTTATTAAATCCATTTTAATTGAGTTTAATGTCTAGTCTTGATGACCCTCAATTCAATATATCACTAGCTGTTTTTTATAACTTTTACTATAAATTATATTTTGTTGTTTATTGAAATTATCATGACAAATACTAACTTTTAAAGTATAAAGCTAAGGAATAAGACATAGATAAGGTCATTTCCAGTTCTCTGTTTAAAATAATCTTCTCAGTAAAAGATATCAGTTTAAAACTGAATTAACAGATAAATTAGTGTATATAAATTCCTAAGAGAACATCTGTAAGTCTTGTAGATGAAGTTGACTTCAATGTTTCAATCTTCCTGACTTTATTTATGACAATAAATTCCATTATATAAAATGACCTCTTATTTCCATTGAGTTGAATTAGATGTTAAAAACATGATTGCTTATTTCTAATACGTTTTTTCATCTGTGTCTATCAAATGCAAGAATACTTTTTAAAAAAAATCAAATCTTGTAAAGCTATTTTGTTATAGTGTTTTGAACTGAGACCAAATGATATTGGTAACGTGGACTTACACTCTTAGAAAATATAGTTACTAACAAGTAAACATCCACCATTTTAAATGTTAATGATAATAGAACAGGCTTTTGAAAATATTTGATTCAGTTCTTCTATGGAAAAAATTCAAATAAACAAAAAAGCTTTATATAAACCTGAGTTATACTTGTTTCAGAAATTTGTCCCAATATGTGCACATAGCAATATTTCTATTTAGAGGCCATAGAACTTGATAATAGAATATAGAAATGTAAGATTTTTGTGATTATGTTAAGCATTAATGTAATGTTTAAAAATGATTGGGGTGCCTGGGTGGCTCAGTCGGTTAGGTGTCTGCCTTTGGCTCAGGTCATGATCCCAGGGTCCTGGGATCAAGTCCGGCATCGGGCTCCCTGCTTGGTGGGGAGCCTGCTTCTCCTTCTACACTTTCACCACCGCTTGTGCTCTCTCTCTCTCTCTCTCTCTTACTCTGCGCTCTCTCTCTCTCTCTCTTACTCTGTTCTCTCTCTCTCAAATAAATAACACCTTTTAAAAATTTTTAAAATAAAAATAAATAAAATGAGCTGTCCGTTTTAACTTGTAAAGGTAAAGCTCAAAGTTACCTTTGAACTTTAAAGTTACTAAAATGCTATTTTACTAAATGTTAAATGCAAAGTTACTAAATGCTATTTAGTATGGAGAAGAATATGACAGACTTTTGCCTCTGTAATGAACAAACAAATCATCCAGTCATGTTCTCTACAGTACTAATGAAGATGGTAGATCTTAATTACAGAAGCCTTAGTTAATTGAATTACAAAAAAGTGCACAATTTTCTAGCTGAATGGTAGCAAAAGCTGAGGAAAAAAACAAAAACAACACACATTTAGGATGTAGATAGGTTGAGAAGTGTGTCCACAATAAGAGGAAGGCCTTTGTGTGGGTGAAATCAGGATTCTCGTAACGGGAGACAGGCCTGACTGAAATCTAATAGTGCTTTGAACACAAGAAAACATCATTAAATTCCCAAATTTTCCATCCTTTCCAACTCAGGAATTTATGAAATCACAGGATGCAAGAAAGAAATAGGAATGGAAAGACTTATTCAATCTTCACAGTATCACAATATTATGGTGCTTGAATTTTTGGTCACTTCCAGAGATGAAGCTAAACATAAAGCAAAAGCATGAGGAACTACTGCGGACTACTTTCCAGCTGAAACACTGTCAAGATCACGGGAAGTGTCTGGGAATTAATATAAGTAGAGGTGAACTCCATATGACCAAAGATGCAGGCCAGCTTCCAACTCAGCTGGATTCTGGTTTGGGCCAACTACTAAAAAAATGAAAGATTTTACATCATGTGAGAAAAACAAGCAAACAAAATTTTAGTTTAGTCTTCACTGTTATTTTCTACACTATGTCTGCATGCAATAAAAAAAAAATCATCAGATATGTAAAAGAAGCAACCCATAGATAAGACTCACAAGTGACCCAGCTGTATCATAAAAAACTAGGAAAAAACAAACAAATTAAACCCAAAGTAAGTTGAATACGGAAAATCATAAAGATAAGAAGAAATCAATGCAATAAAAAACAAGCCAACTATAAAGCAAATTAACAAAGCCAAAAGTTGTTTATTTGGAAAGATCATTAAGTGCTTTAATATCTGGTGAGATTTAACAAGAAAAAAGAAAATGCAAATTATCAACATCATGAATGGGGAGAGGATTCCACTGCACATTTAAAAAGGATAATTAAGTGATATTATGAGCAATTTTATACCAATAAATTCAACAATTTAGGACTAAATCAGACAGGAGACAACATAATCACAAAAGCCCTATATCTAAAATGTAAATTAAAATCATTATCATAAAGCTTCCCATGCAGAAAATTAAAGGCTCAAATACTTATTTGATTAATACTATCAAGCACTAAAGAAAAAATAACATTAATTTTGATAAAATTATTCCAGAATATAGAGGAAGAAATACCACTACCCAGTTCATTTCTTTTTTCTTTTTTTTACCCAGTTCATTTCATGAAAAATTAACTTACAGAAAAAAACTTGGCAATGGCATTAAAGAAAATATATCACAGATCAATATCCCTCATGAACATAAAAGCAAAAATTATTAACAAAATTTTAGGAAATATAATCCAATAAGATACAAGATATATAATACAACATGATTAATTGTGTTATATCACAGAATGCTAGTTTGAATTATCATTTGCAAATCAATCAATGCAATTCACCTTATAAAGGAGAAAAATCAAACCAAAAATTTGACATCTCAATAGATTTTTAAATATTGTCCAATAAAATGTAACACTCATTCTTTTTAAAAACTCTGAAAAAAAAGAAATAAAAAAATAACAACCTACATCTCATAATGATCACATCTAACAAAAATCTACAGAGATATTATAATAGCAAAATATTGAATACTTTCCCCTGAGATTGATTAGTCAAGCATCAATGGCCTCACATCTGAAATTTTAAAGGAGGTTCTAGTCAGTAAAATCAGTCAAGAAAAAACATAAAAGTTACAAAAATAGAAAAAAAATGAATTAATATTCCTCTTATTCACAGACAGCATGATTATTTATATAGAAAAAAATTCTACCAAAACCACTAAAGGTTAAAAATAATAAGTTAATTTAGTGAAGCTGCAGCATACATAGTCAAGGGACAAAAATCAAATGTATTATTTGATAAATATGTAGATAGATGAGAGATAAGCAGGAAACAATTGGAAAATAAAATTTTAAAGTTTTGTCTTAAAAACACTGAAGAAACCAACAAAATTAAGGATGAATCTAACCAAACATGTGTAAGGCCTATTCTCTAAAAATTTCAAAACATTTCTGGAATATACTAAAGGATTCTAGTGATAAATGGAGAAATATACCATGTTCATGAGTTGGACATTTTAATATTTTTTTCACAATTTGCACTTGTTCAATGTATATGGGATTCAGTATAATCCCAATGAAAGTAGGTTTTTAAAAAAGGAAATTCACAAGTTATTTCTAAAATGCATATAGAAATGAAAAGGGCCTAAAAAAGCTACAATAATCTGTAAAAAAAAGAAAGGTGGAGGACTTATATCACATGTCTTCAGGACTCAGTATCATGCTACAGTAACCAAATCAGCGGGGTATTGGCATAAGAGGAATTGAGAGACCAGAAATAGCTCCAAACATATGGCCAATCGACTCCAAAGCAAGACAATGGGAAAGAAAGGTTTTTTTTAAACATATTTGAGGAATAACAGGATGTCCATCAGAGAAAAAAACTTCAATTCCTAGCCCCATCATATAAAAATTAATTAAGGATTTATTATTGTCTAAATTTAAAGCATACAATGTTAAAACCACTCAAACAACAAAGAAGAGATCTTTGAGACCTTGGGGAAGGCAAAGATTTCAGAGACACAACACAAAAAGCAATATTCATAAAAGAAAAAAAATAAGTTAGAAAAATAAGTCTTCTGTTTATCAAAAGTTCCCATTAAAAAAATGATGAGGCAAATCAGAGACTGGTAGAAAATATTCAGAGAACATACATTTGATGAAGTACTTATACCAAGGATGTAAAAGGGCTCTGGCAAATCAGCAAAGAAAGGTCATATCCAAAGGTTAAAAAAAAGAAAAAATTGTGTGTGTTGGGGAGGGGGATACTGAACAGACTCTCCCCACAAAGGAGGATGAACAAATACCAATCAGAACCATTGAAATGTGTGTTTATCACCATCAGCAGCCACAGCTAATCAATGCATCTGGGAAGTGCAAATATTAAAAACCCAAATGAGATGCCACTATATACTATATGGTTTAAAAATATTTAGATCTAACAACATCAAATGTTGATGAAGATATGGAGAAATAAGTCCTTCCATGGTGGCAAAACTGATCACAGTTCATTCCTTTAGTTTTGTATCAGTGTATAATTAGCATAGAACAAAATGACAGGTCGTAAGTGTTCATTTTAAAGAATTTTGACATAGTTTACTTTTCTGTAACTCAACAGCTACATAAATATATAGGACATTTCCATCACCTCAGAATGTTTCCTCTTGCTCTTTCCAAATATTTCCCTTCTCTTGCCAACCCTCTTACCCAGAGGCAAATACATTCTGATTTCTATCTCTGTAGCTTATACTACCTGTTCTCTTACTTAAAAAAAAAAAAAAAAAAAAAAAAAAAGGAATAATAAAGAATGTGATCTTTTGTTTCTGGCTTCTAGTGCTTAGTATAATGTATCTGAAATTCCCTCAATGTTATTGAGTGTAATGGTAGTTTGATTTTGGGGGTGTGTGAAGTATTCCACTGAATAAATATGATTTATTTGGCTGTTGTCCTGTTCGATATTATCTGGATTGTTTTCAAGTTTTGGCTATTATGAATATGGCTGCAATGAATTTTCCTGTAAAGTTTCTTGTCATATGCATTCCTTATTATTAGGAAATTATATATAACCAGAATTGCTGGTTCAGGGCAGGTTCAGGTTCAGCTTTACAAGACACTGGCAAAGAGTTCTCCAAGGTTCTTGTAATATTTTGCACTTCCAACAGGAACGAATGTCTTTTGTTGTTGTTGTTGTTCTTTCCGCTTTGCAGCTTCTCTGTATATAATAAGTCACTTTTCTTCAGCTGCTTACATGATTTTTTTTCCTTCTCTTCAGTTTTCAGTAGTTTAATTATGATGCTTCTGTGGGTAATTTTCTTTGACTTTACCATGTGTGGGATTCACTTGGGTTTTTGGTTCTATAAATGATGTTTTTGACCAAACTTCAGATGTTTTCAAGAATTTCTTCAAATATTTTTTTTTCTGCTCCCATTTCCTTGTCCTCCCCTTATAGAACTTGAAAGGCATCAATATTAGATCTGTTAATAATTATTCTAGAGTCCCTGGAGCACGACTTTTTCCTCAGTTTCTACTGATAGATCTTCAAATTCACTGCGTCCGTTCTCAATCATCTCTGTTTCACTGTTGAGCCTAACCAGTGATTATTTTTATTTTAAAAACTGTATTTAAACAGTTCTAAAATTTCCATTTGCCTATTTTTTTACGGTTTATATTTCCTTGTAGAAAACTTCTCCCTTGCCATATTTTTCAACACATTTGTTTTTACCTCCCAGAATTTAGGTATGACAGCTATTGTAAGTTATATGTCTGATGATTCCTAGAGGTACACCATCTTAGAACTGACGTCTGTTGGTTGTCTTTCCCCTTGAGAAGCGTCTACACGTTTCAAATAGTGTGTGTTGAATAATTTTGGACTGGGTCCTAGAAAGTTTGAATGTCATTATCGTATAGACTCTGAGTCTTGAAATCATACCGTGAAGAAATTTTGTTTGTTTTAGCAGGCAGGCAGGGTGGTTAGTTTCGGGTTGTAAGTTCTGTTCATTCTCCTACAACATGCTTTACAACTACTTTTGTTCTGCCCATGCAGTAGACACTCAGAATTTACTCTGAGAATTGAGCAGTGATTTAAATCTGAGTCCAATCTTCAAAGGCTTTGCTCTGCTAATCTAGGTCTGTCCCACACATGCGCACCTGAGGAATGTGCCTGGACTTGGGTGGATTCACGAAGGCATTCCCTTAAGACAGTTTTCTATTCCTTAGGGATGCCCTCCCACACTCTGACCCACAGAATTATCTCGTCACAGTTGCTCTGGCTAAAACATGGTGATTATCTCGGAGTTTTAGCTACCACACTGCTGTTGCTATGCAGTTTTTTGACAGAGTCCATGGCTAGAAAGATAGAGTTTATGCTAGAGTTTTAATCACCCTTACCCCTGCCACCCTATAGCCCTGCGACTGGGAGCACACTCAGGGCAAAATCATGAGGGGAAAAATAAAAAAAAATTAGACGTTAACTCTCATATAGATCACTTTTTCAATTGCTGTCTTCCCTCTACCATCTGACTTTTGTTTACTTTCTGAGTCTTCAGGGAGATGCTTTTTCATTTTTTCCAGTTTTTACTTGTAACTCTAATTGTTGTAACACCTGACATCAGCAGATAAAATAGGTTATAGTAAGCTTACTCCATCAGGGACAGAACCAGAAGTCCAATGTATGTATATTTTATCCCAAAAATATTAAATAAAATATTGAATTATATTTATTAGTTTTTTCTCTTTACTGTGGTATAGGTTAGAAATTCTGAGACCACTTTCTGTTTCTTTCATGTATGAATGAATATAAAACATAGAGAATAATAGGAGATTTGCTCTTCACTATTGGAGATGGGAATTTAAACTTTTGAGAGGAAAATGAAAATATAACCTGTAATTCAGTATTAGTAAGAATCATGGCTACACATATATTATGTGTGTATGTGTATTATATGTATGTCTGTATTTATCCTCTAGCTTTTTCCGTTGAGTGGGTTTAGAACAGCATTATCTAATAGAATTTCCTGTGATGATAGAATTGTTCTATGTATGTGTTGTCCATTATGTCTCTAGACACATTTGGATACTGAACACTTGAAATGTGGAAAGTATGATTAAGAAACTGACTTTTAATTGTATTTAGTTGTAATTAAAATATGCATTTATATTAAAATAGCCATGTGTTGCTAATGGCTGTTATATATGACAGCACAGAATTAGAAGCAAGATTATCTCATTAGCAATTGAGTACACAGAGAGCCTAGATTTTTATTTTTAATTCCCAACTGTTACTAAAAGAAACCAAGACTCCTCAGGGAAAAGGTTGATTCCAGATCCGGTCAGGGAAAGTATGAGATGAGCTTGGAAACTCTTATTGCGACAAAAAGTGCAGAAGTGCTTAAAGAAGAGTCATAGCAAAACAACATGAGATCCAGTTTAAGGGATTCCTGCTGGTCAAATATGGGACATTTGGACATCAAAATACATAGTAATCATAATGAATTATAATCTATTAGATAAAAAAATCCATGAGTCCATTTGAATATAAATTAATAAATGTATAAATACACAGCAAAAAAAGAAAAAACTTTCTAAAGTTGACTGTCAAAAGGTGGAAAGAATAATGGAGATAGAAAGTTATTGGTGGATCTTAAAACTAGCTAGTGAATATTTGATAAAAAACAGGAGATTTACATACTTTCAAAATATTTCATATTTAAATATTTTTGAACTATCTCTGAACATAATGTATCAATTACCAGGGAAAATAATATTAACTTTACAGTGAGGAGACTTGGCAGACATCGTCTTAAACAAGTGATCTAATTTTACCTATTCCAGGGGTGCCTGGGTGGCTCAGTTGGTTAGGCAACTGCCTTTGGCTCAGGTTATGATCCCAGGGTCCTGGGATTCAGTCCCATGTCAGGTTCCCTGCTCAGAAATGAGTCTGTTTCTCTCTCTCCCTCTGCCCCTCTGCCTGCTTGTGCTCTCTCTGTTTATCTCTCTCACTCTCTCAAGTAAATAAATAAAATCTTTAAAAAAATAATTTTACCTATTCTAATAAAACAAGCCAATATCATGTGTTTTTTGATATCATGTTCCAAGAAGAACATAATATCGTTTATGTAGTATTTCTGTAATTTGCATAACCTGAATTCAATCATAAGGAATTATCAAAGAAAATCAAATTGAGAGCCATCTACAAAAAAAAAAAAAAAAAAAAAAGCCTGTCCTGTTAAAATGTCAAGGTCAAGAAAAACAGATAATATTCCAGGTTAAATGAGCCTAAAACTAAATAGCAACTGAATGTAATGCATGATCCTGGACTAGGAAAACAAACAGCCATTAAGCACATTAATGGAACAATTGACAAAATATGAAAATGCACTGAATTCAGATAATAGCACTGTGTCTATGGTATAATTCCTAATTTTGGATAATTGCTCTACAGTCATGTAATAGAAAGCCCTTGTTCTAAGGAAGTATACACTGAATGGTTTTAGAGTAAAGTGGCAAGTTATCTCCAATTTACTCTCAAAAGATTAGGAAAAAAATTCATAAAGTATATGGGGAGAAATGTAAAGAATTGGTGAATCTGAATAAAGGACTCTTTATATGATCCTTGCAACTTTTCTATAAATTTGAAATTACATAAAATAAAAGTTTAAATTTCAAATCAACTATATTTCTAAAAAAAAGTAAAAGATAAAAATAAGAATGATATTCAAAACTGTAAAACACTTAGAAATACATTTAATAAAAGATGCTAAGTCTCCTATAAAACATGGCCGACTCAGTATCTTAAAATGTCAGTTCACTTCAAAGCAATCTATCGGAGCAACTCAAATCCAGTCAAAATTCTGTCAGGCTTTTTTGTAGAATTTGACAAGTTAATTTTTAAGTGTATATGGGAATGCAAAGGACCTAGAATAGTCACCAAAACTTCTTTGAAAAAGAACAAAACTAGAGAAAGTACATGAGGTGACTTCAGGACTTACTGGTATGCCATACTAGTTGAGACACTGGTAAAGGATAGATAAATAAATCAAAGGAAGAAAATAGAGATTCTAGAAAACAACCCACACATACATATTAAGTTGATTTTCTATGGAAATACCAGTGCTAATAAATGGACCCTGGGAAGTTAATTTCTCTCTCTCAAGAGAGAAAGTGACCTGAAGTATATATGGATTTTAATGAGTGTTATTATGTTCATAATATGCTAAATAAAAATGATTCCTTTTATTGCAAGTGATGCTAACTTGCCTTTAAATATTATTTTCATAACTTTTTGGTAAGTAATGTGCCTAAATGTGACTTTAAATTCTGAATGTGCTTGCACTGAATCAGAATTTATATGAATTAAAGTTTCCATAAATGTTACTTTGTCAGGAGATTGCTATGAGTTCCAGCAAACATTACTCTTAAAAAGCCAAAAAGGATGAACAAGCATAAATGATATAACTATAGAGTGATATATAGCACTCATAGTTAGCTATGGAATTGTTCTTATTATGAGCATGTGACCATAGTCACATATAGCATGCGTATAGGACATATTATTATAAACCAACTAAAACATTAAATCTATTTATTAGCAGTAAGAAATTATACAGAAACAGTAAGCATAAATGATTCTAATTAAAACTATAACACATTGATTTTCTGATAGTTATTACTTAAGGACATGAGTTTCTCTTTCTATTCTGAAAATTTTGAAGCCAGCTTGAGGCATTCCAGCTGCATCCACCTAACATCTCATGAATGCAAACTGAGCATACCCATGAGGGTTTCTAGTGATTTGTTCTCAAACTCATGCTACTATGTATGATCCTACTTTGATTTGGTTGCACAATTTTAGTCCCATCATTCAATCATTATCCATTCGTGCACTGAATTAGTTTCTCTGTCTCCGGACTATTGGCTTATCCAGAAACTTTCCCTATTTTAGATCAGTTTAGGTAATCCTTTGTGGGAAACAGGAGGCAGACTGCTGAGAAAAAATCCCTAATAAGAGAGTAGAAAAAATGGAGTAATCGCTTTCAACTTATATCCCATCTTTTGCCAAAAATGTTTGGGAATTATGGGAAAAAAGCAAAAGACAAAAAGAAAGGGAGGGAAGGGGCAACTAGTTTAGAGATATGTTCTTGATCTTGAGGTCTACTGATTGAAGTTAAGAAAAGAACATTTAATCTTTTTAAGCAAAAGTAATATTTTTCCTCATTCAATGTGAAAAAAAAATGTTACCTGGGAAGATAAGAATAATCATTTGAAAGCACAGCAGTTAAGACCATTAAATACATGAAAATATTAACTATAATATTTAAAAGAGTAAGTTAAAAGGAAAAAAAGGCAATTTGTTTTCTTCTATCAAATTGACAGTCATTTCATTTTCTCAGTTATGCAGTTGTCGGCAAAAATTTAGTCAAATACAGGGCGCCTGGGTGGCTCAGTCGGTTAAGCGACTGCCTTCGGCTCAGGTCATGATCCCAGGGTCCTGGGATCGAGTCCCACATCGGGCTCCCGGCTCAGCGGGGAGCCTGCTTCTCCCTCTGACCCTCTCCTCTCTCATGCTGTTTCTCTCTCGCTCGCTCTCTAATAAATAAATAAATAAAATCTTTAAAAAAGAAAAAATTTAGTCAAATACAAAGCTTCCCAAATTGTTGGTGGATTGTAAATTGGTATAACCATCCTGAAAAGCAAATTGGCAATGTGCCTCAAGATTTTTATAAACTGCTGACTCGTAACATTTGATCCACAAATTCCACTTCTAAGAATTGCTGTTAAGGAAATAATCACAGAGATGGACACAAATCTGTGTAAAAGAACATTCATTACAATTTGTGTAGCAGTGAATCATAACAAGCTACTGATGCATCCATAAAGAACTAATGGTTGAGAAAATAATACCATAACTTTCTAATAAAATACTTAATAGTCATTAGAGCCTATATTTTTTGAAGAACATTCAGTTACATAAAGAGCTGCCCATGATAAAATATCAAATAATATCTGGATATAATACTAATGTATTTTGTTAAAACAGGAGAAAAAAGTCTTGAAGTCAATACTCTGAAAATAAGCAGTAGTCATTTTATGTTTTTTTCTGTAATTTTTCAACTTTATCTGAATTTACTTGGCAAAGATTGCCTGTTTCAATCTATTTCCATTCTGCCTTTCTTTATCACTCCTGAATATTAGCTCTGCATGTGGCTCATAAAGAGACACTTCCCAGCTTTAATGTGATCAATTGGGCTCAGATTGTGTCCAATAGATTGTTAGGCATGATTCTAATTAGTAATGCATATGCTCCCACCAAGCTTTTCTCCCTTCCAACTGACTGGGAGTAAAGAGATCTAGAGCAGCTACCTTAGATGTAGGAAATCTTGAACCAATGATGTGGGCCATCCTATTTACTGGATTACTTATATCTGGACTGTTAAAGAGAGAAAAATAAATCTCTTGTTAAAGCCTCCATATTTTAAGCCTTTCTATTATAGCATATAGCATGTGCCATAATTAATAAATACATATATTTTACAAAGAAAATGTTATAATAAAAGAACCAAATAAATGAGTAAATAATATTTTTCTTTCTTTTTTTTTTTTTTTTTTTAGATTTTATTTATTTATTTGACAGAGAGAGACACAGTGAGAGAGGGAACATAAGCAGGGGGAGTGCGAGAGGGAGAAGCAGGCTCCCCACTGAGCAGGGAGC
Source organism: Phoca vitulina (assembly GCF_004348235.1). Lineage (NCBI taxonomy): Eukaryota > Metazoa > Chordata > Mammalia > Carnivora > Phocidae > Phoca > Phoca vitulina. The sequence continues at coordinate 76,299,604 of NW_022589711.1, read as the reverse complement.
CCGATGCGGGGCTCAATCCCAGGACCCTGGGATCATGACCCGAGCCGAAGGCAGATACTTAACTGACTGAGCCACCCAGGCTCCCTGAGTAAATAACTAATCTTATTGTATAAAATGCATTATAATATGTAGAAGCCATGAGCTACCTTTAGTAGACTTTTTAGCTTAGTTTCCTCAAGCACTGATGTATAAAATTTGGTTAGTTTTCATATGAAACACACATAGAAGAGTTTCAAAAACATGACAATGAGACATAATTCTTGATCTGTGGTAAAGTGTTTCAACTTCAGCATTATTGAGATTTTGAAACAGATAATTCTTTGCTGTGGGGGACTGTCCTGTGCATTGTAGGATGTTTAGCAGTATCCTTGGCCTCTACCCACTAGATGCCAGTAGCATTCCCTGAGTTGTGACAACCAAAAATAATACAGATATTCTCAAATGTCCACTGGGGGACAAAATTGTCCCCTATTGGGAATCACTGACCTATCGTAACCCTCACCATGATGAGGAAGATCACATATAATAAAATCAATGAGAGCAATACAATGGGAGCAATATTAATAAAGTGTTATGGGCCTAATGAAAATTCTCTCCTTGACCAAACTGAATCCTCTTCCCAAGTAGGCCTTGACCTTTGGACTTACGTGTTTGCCTTTACATTGTCCAATTTTAGCAAAAATCCTACTAACTCCATTCAGCTAACCCAAATCCCCAACCTATCCCAATATACAATCACCTCGATATTTAATCAAATTCCCCATCTTCCACCATCCCCCAGATCATGCCTGATCATCCTGGCCTGCCTTCAGCAAGAATTCTGTTATATCAGTTTAGCTGGGAATTTTTCATCCACCTACCACCCAAACTGTGCTTGGGCTATAAATCTGCACTTTGTCTTGTTGTATTCAGAATTGAGCCCCGTTCTATACTGAGGTCTTTTCCCCCTATTACAACAATCTGTAAAATCTGTTTTTATCACTTTAACTACTGTCCAGCTCTGATTTTCTTTGGCAGGTCCATAGAGAGCTTAAATCTGTTGGAAAAAATCAGAAAATCTTGTCAACTGGAGATTCCAGAACATTTGAGCTAAGACTCAAAGCACAGTAGGATTTGGGGGCTATATAATTAGTTCAGTTTGAGATGCGTTGTGTTTTAGATGCCTAAATATATCTATTTTTTCTTAACTTCTTGAATCATTGTAAAAGTACTTTCATATACCAAGCATTTATGTAGTCATTCCCTGAAGAAAATAAATGAACCACACTCCAGCCCAATGGGTAAAGTAATTTCTTATGCAATTCTTTTTGAGGTTAAAAAGAAAGATAACCAAAGATCATAAGGGCACATTCACATTAAGGTCAGAGTAGAATAAATGTCTGCAATGAAAGAAAAAAAGCCTCTATTTTGGATAATGCCTCATTATCTGTCTTCCTTTAATGTGGATGTGACATAGGGTACATAATGAACTTTCATCAATAAATTGCTATTTTGACTACAATTCTGACTTACTGTTACAAGCTCATATTTCCAAAGGTGATGTTAAGTATTAAAAAGAGAAGAAAAGAAAACTCATAATGAGTTTGTGACAACAGTCATTTTCTCTATGGAATGAAATAACCTATCATTAACAATATTTATTTTGATTCACCAGGAAGATTCATTTTATAACTCAATATATTTGCAAATATATGGATGTGGCCTATTTAGTTTATATTATTTTGTGTTAATACTTTTTAATGAAGTTAGCATATTTTAGTATTATTAAAATAACCCAATTTAAAGCAAAATTAAAATGATCAAAAATAAAAAATATCTTTTAAATAAATAATGAGGTTCAATGAAAAGAACAGTGAAGAGAACAATGATTGATAGATATTTATTGTTGCCTTTAACTGATTCCGAAGTAGTGCTTTCTTTTATTTTTAGTAAGAATAAAATTAAGAAATAGATTAATTAAAATATGTAATTGATATAAAGTGTGTATTATATATCATATATTAATATATGCACATACTGTATTATATGCTTATTATGTATTAATATTATATATATGGATATAATATGTAGAGAATATCTGCCAAGCTTAATAGAAATTAAAAATGCCAAAGAACACTAACTATACAGGTGATTTTGTAAGATTAAAATTTTAATGTGAAGTCAATTGGTAGGTATTATTTAAGTACAGTGATTAATGTGACTAATCTAAGACACACCTGGATTTTTGTTGTATGGATTTTATTTATGTCCATATTTAGGTTATCATTCCCAGAAGATAATTCAATCTGTAGAATTCAGTCTCTAGTGTTTTTTTTTTATTTTATTATGTTATGTTAATCACCATACATTACATCATTAATTTTTGATATAGTGTTCCATGATTCATTGTTTGCGTATAACACCCAGCGCTCCATGCAGTACGTACCCTCTTTAATATCCATCACCAGGCTAACACCGCCACCCACCCGCCTGCCCTCTAGAACCCTCAGTTTGTTTCTCACAGTCCATAGTTTCTCATGGTTCCTCTCCCCCTCCGATTTCCCCCTCTTCATTTTTCCTTTCCTGCTATCTTCTTTTTTTTTTTTTTAAACATATAATGTATTATTTGTTTCAGAGGTACAGGTCTGCGCTTCAACAGTCTTATACAATTCACAGCACTCACCATAGCACATAGCCTCCCCAATGTCTATCACCCAGCCACCCCATCCCTCCCACCCCCCACCACTCCAGCAACCCTCAGTTTGTTTCCTAAGATTAAGAATTCCTCATATCAGTGAGATCATATGATACATGTCTTTCTCTGATTGACTTATTTCGCTCAGCATAATACCCTCCAGTTCCATCCATGTCGTTGCAAATGGCAAGATTTCATTCCTTTTGATGGCGGCATAATATTCCATTGTATATATATACCATATCTTCTTTAGCCATTCATCTGTCGATGGACATCTTGGCTCTTTCCATAGTTTGGCTCTTGTGGATATTGCTGCTATAAACATCGGGGTGCATGTACCCCTTCGGATCCCTACACTTGTATCTTTGGGGTAAATACCAAGGAGTGCAATTGCTGGGTCATAGGGTAGCTCTATTTTCAACTTTTTGAGGAACCTCCATACTGTTTTCCAGAGTGGCTGCACCAGCTTGCATTCCCACCAACAGTGTAAGAGGGTTCCCCTTTCTCCGCATCCCCGCCAACATCTGTCGCTTCCTGACTTGTTAATTTTAGCCATTCTGACTGGTGTGAGGTGGTATCTCATTGAGGTTTTGATATGGATTTCCCTGATGCCAAGCGACGTTGAGCACTTTTTCATGTGTCTGTTAGCCATTTGGATGTCTTCTTTGGAAAAATGTCTGTTCAGGTCTTCTGCCCATTTCTTGATTGGATCATTTGTTCTTTGGGTGTTGAATTTGATAAGTTCTTTATAGATTTTGGATACTAGCCCTTTATCTGATATGTCATTTGCAAATATCTTCTCCCATTCTGTCGGTTGTCTTTTGGTTTTGTTGACTGTTTCTTTTGCTGTGCAAAAGCTTTTTATCTTGATGAAGTCCCAATAGTTCATTTTTGCCCTTGCTTCCCTTGACTTTGGCAATGTTTCTAGGGAGAAGTTGCTGCGGCTGAGGTCGAAGAGGTTGCTGTCTGTGTTCTCCTCTAGGATTTTGATGGACTCCTGTCTCACATTTAGGTCTTTCCACCATTTTGAACCTATTTTTGTGTGTGGTGTCGGGAAATGGTCCAGTTTCATTCTTCGGCATGTGGCTGTCCAATTTTCCCAACACCATTTGTTGAAGAGACTGTCTTTTTTCCATTGGACATTCTTTCCTGCTTTGTCAAAGATTAGTTGACCATAGAGTTGAGGGTCCATTTCTGGGCTCTCTATTCTGTTCCACTGATCTATGTGTCTGTTTTTGTGCCAGTACCATACTGTGTTGATGATGACAGCTTTGTAATAGAGCTGGAAGTCCGGAATTGTGATGCCGCCAGCTTTGCTTTTCTTTTTCAACATTCCTCTGGCTATTCGCATCTTTTCTGGTTCTATACAAATTTTAGGATTATTTGTTCCATTTCTTTGAAAAAAGTGGATGGTCTTTTGATAGGGATTGCATTGAATGTGTAGATTGCTCTAGGTAGCATTGACATCTTCACAGTATTTGTTCTTCCAATCCATGAGCATGGAATGTTTTTCCATCTTTGTGTCTTCCTCAATTTCCTTCATGAGTATTCTATAGTTCTCTGAGTACAGATTCTTTGCCTCTTTGGTTAGATTTATTTTAGGTATCTTATGGTTTTGGGTGCGATTGTAAATGGGATCGACTCCTTAATTTCTCTTTCTTCTGTCTTGGTGGTGTATAGAAATGCCACTGATTTGTGTGCATTGATTTTATATCCTGCCATTTTACTGAATTCCTGTATGAGTTCTAGCAGTTTTGGGGTGGAGTCTTTTGGGTTTTCCACATAAAGTATCATATCATCTGCAAAGAGAGAGTTTGACTTTTTCTTTGCCAGTTTGGATGCCTTTTATTTCTTTTTGTTGTCTGATTGCTGAGGCTAGGACTTCTAGTACTTTGTTGAATAGCAGTGGTGAGAGTGGACATCCCTGCTGTGTTCCTGACCTTAGGGGAAAAGCTCTTAGTTTTTCCCCATTGAGAATGATACTCGCTGTGGGTTTTTCATAGATGGCTTTTATGATATTGAGGTATGTACCCTCTATCCCTACACTCTGAAGAGTTTTAATCAAGAAAGGATGCTATAGTTGTCAAATGCTTTTTCTGCATCTGTTGAGAGGATCATATGGTTCTTGTTCTTTCTTTTATTAATGGATTGTATCACATTGATTGATTTGCAGATGTTGAACCAACCTTGCAGCCCAGGGATAAATCCCACTTGGTTGTGGTAAATATTCCTTTTAATGTACTGTTGGATCCTATTGGCTAGTATTTTGGTGAGAATTTTTGCATCCATGTTCATCAGGGATATTGGTCTGTAATTGTCCTTTTTGATGGGGTCTTTGTCTGGTTTTGGGATCAAGGTAATGATGGCCTCATAAAACAAGTTTGGAAGTTTTCCTTCCGTTTCTATTTTTTGGAACAATTTCAGAAGAATAGGTATTAATTCTTCTTTTAACGTCTGGTAGAATTCCCCTGGGAAGCCATCTGGCCCTGGGCTCTTGTTTGTTGGGAGATTTTTGATTACTGCTTCAATTTCTTTAGTGGTTATAGGTCTGTTCAGGTTTTCTATTTCTTCCTGGTTCAGTTTTGGTAGTTGATACATCTCTAGAAATGCATCCATTTCTTCCAGGTTATCTAATTTGCTGGCATATAGTTGCTCATAATATGTTCTTATAATTGTTTGTATTTCTTTGGTGTTGGTTGTGATCTCTCCTCTTTCATTCATGATTTTATTTATTTGGGTCATTTCTCTTTTCTTTTTGGTAAGTCTGGCCAGAGGTTTATCAATCTTGTTAATTCTTTCAAAGAACCAGCTCCTAGTTTTGTTGATCTGTTCTCCTGTTCTTTTGGTTTCTATTTCATTGATTTTTGCTCTGATTATTATTTCTCTTCTCCTTCTGGGTTTATTATTTATTTGTTGTTCTTTTTCCAGATCCTTTAGGTGTAGGGTTACATTGTGTATTTGAGACCTTTCTTGTTTCTTGAGAAAGGCTTGTATTGCTATATACCTTCCTCTTAGGACTGCCTTTGCTGCATCCCAAAGATTTTGAACAGTTGTTTTCATTTTCATTTGTTTCCGTGAATTTTTTTAACTCTTCTTTAATTTCCTGGTTAACCCATTCATTCTTTAGTAGGATGCTCTTTAGCCTCCATGTATTTGAGTTCTTTCTGACTTTCCTCTTGTGATTGAGTTCTAGTTTCAAAGCACTGTGGTCTGAAAATATGCAGGGAATGATCCCAATCTTTTGGTACCAGTTGAGACCTGATTTGTGAACTAGGATATGATCTATTCTGGAGACTGCTCCATGGGCACTAGAGAAGAATGTGTATTTTATTGCTTTGGGATGGGATGTTCTGAATATATCTGTGAAGTACATTTGGTCCAGTGTGTCATTTAAAGTCTTTATTCCCTTGTTGATCTTTTGCTTAGATGATCTGTCCATTTCAGTAAGGGGGGTGTTAAAGTCCCCCACTATTACTGTATTGTTGTCAATGTGTTTCTTGCTGTTGTTATTAATTGGCTTATATAGTTGGCTGCTCCCATGTTAGGAGTATAGATATTTACAATTGTTAGATCTTTTTGGATAGACCCTTTAAGAAGGACATAGTGTCCTTCCTCATCTCTTATTACAGTCATTGGTTTAAAATCTGATTTGTCTGTTATAAGGATTGCCACCCCAGCTTTCATTTGGTGTCCATTAGCATGGTAAATGGTTTTCCACCCCCTCACTTTCAATCTGGGGCTGTCTTTGGGTCTAAAATGAGTCTCTTGCAGACAACATATCAATGGGTCTTGTTTTTTTTTAATCCAATCTGATAGCCTGTGTCTTTTGATTGGGGCATTTAGCCCATTTACATTCAGGGTAACTATTGAAAGATATGAATTTAGTGTCATTGTATTGCCTGTAAGGTGATTGTTACTGTATATTGTCTGTGTTCCTTTCTGGTCTATGTTACTTTTAGGCTCTCTCTTTGCATAGAGGACCCCTTTCAATATTTCTTGTAGGGCTGGTTTCGTGTTTGCAAATTCCTTTAGTTTTTGTTTGTCCTGGAAGCTTTTTATCTCTCCTTCTATTTTCAATGAAAGCCTAGCTGGATATAGTAATCTTTGCTGCATATTTTTCTCATTTAGTGCTCTGAATATATCATGCCAGTCCTTTCTGGCCTGCCAGGTCTCTGTGGATAGGTCTCTTGCCTATCTAATGTTTCTACCATTGCAGGTTACATATCTCTTCTCTTGAGCTGCTTTCAGGATTTTCTCTTTTTCTCTGAGCCTGATTAGATGTCAGGGTGTTGACCTATTTTTATTGATTTTGAGGGGGGTTCTCTGTGCCTCCTGGATTTTGATGCCTGTTTCTTTACCCAAATTAGGGAAGTTCTCTGCTATAATTTGCTCCAATATACCTTCTGCCCCTCTCTCTCTTTCTTCTTCTTCTGGGATCTCAATTATTCTAATATTGTTTCATCTTATGATATCACTTATCTCTTGAATTCTGCCCTCGTGATCCAGCAGTTGTTTATCTCTTTTTCTCAGCTTCTTTATTTTCCATCATTTGGTCTTCTATATCACTAATTCTGTCTTCTGCCTCATTTATCCTAGCAGTTAGAGCCTCCATTTTTTATTGCACCTCATTAATGACTTTTTATTTCAACTTGGTTAGATTTTAGTTCTTTTATTTCTCCAGAAAGGGTTTCTCTAAGATCTTCCATGCTTTTTTCAAGCCCAGCTAGTATCTTTAAAATCATCATTCTGAACTGTAGTCCCGACATCTTACTAATGTCCGTATTGATTAAGTCCATGGCAGTTGGTACTGCCTCTTGTTCTTTTTTCGGAGGTGATTTCTTCCATCTTGTCATTTTATCCAGAGGAGAATAGATGAATGAGAGAACAAAATGCTAACAGGGTAACAACAAACCCAGAAAAATATACACTAAAGAAATCAGAAGACACCTGAAACAAGGGGTAAAAAAAGGGGAAAGAAAGAAAAAAGAAAAAAGAAAAAGAAAAAGGTAGAACAAACAAACAAACAAACAGACAAAAGAAAACCAGAACACGATCACATATGATCAGGCTGGTGCCTAGATCAGTGCCACACACTAGATTTTGGGCGTATTTTGGTCTGTTAGAAGAAACTGCCTCCCAAAATTTTAAAGAAAGAAAAACTTATATATGTACACAAATAAGGGTAAATACAATGAAGGGATGGAATATGACTGTAAAGATGAAAATTTTAAAAGATTTTATAAAAGGAATTGATGAGATAAGAAGTTCATTGAAAAAAGAAAGAAGAGGATTT
>NW_022589711.1:76262352-76291237 GCF_004348235.1 Phoca vitulina | reverse complement strand
CAGAGAGTTGCTGCTATTCTTTTCTTCCATCTCCTGTTGAGTTTGTAGGTGTTCAGAATGGTTTGATCCCTATCTAGCTGAATTCCTGGGACCAGACAAAATTTAGGTCTCCTACTCCTCTGCCATCTTGTTCCTCTCTAGCGTTCTCTTAAGTTATGGTCAGGTAGCCCTCTCCAGAATACAGCTAGTTTAAAGAAAGTGTAAATTGTTCTGTTTCTGTTGATATCCTCTATTGTGGTAGAGACTTCCAAGTAGGTGGGACCCTCTGGTTGAGTCAGAATTCCTTTTACTAGTGACACATTAGCATGGTGGTGGATAATGAGACACTGGGTGTGATCCTTGCTCAAATTCAGAACTACATCCTACAGGCCAGCTTTGCTTCAGAGACACATTTTAAATATATAATTTTAATTCATTTTAATGTCAAATTTATAATATAATGATGAGACATACGATGAAACAATAGAATAAAAATAATTTGTAACCTATATGAAATCCTTTAACTGTGTTTACTTATGCATTTCTACAGTTTAAAACCATAATATTATTGCACATCAAATAAATTCAAGCAATAATCTAGACACAGGTATTATGTTACCATTTTTCCTAAATAAACTAAAGTCACCCTAAATAAATCAATCAAAACTCCTAAGACGTTTTTATATAGAGCTTTCCTGAAGCAAAGTTCTTTGTATCAAAAAAAAATTGCCAGAGGCTTTTGGCTAATAACTGTTAAATACTTAATGACTCTTAAAAGCCTGAGTCTCCAGCTTTGGTTTATTCTTAAGCATCCAAACCTTTGTTTGACCTTGAATCCAAATCCTTAGTGGCCTCAAAATTGGTTATTTTCTCCTCTCCTCCTTTGTATTACTTCAGATGTTAGCTCTTCAAAATATATGACATGATGTCACAATTAAGAATTTAAGAAATTCAATCCCAGCTTCTTACCACAAATGTTTTAACAACAAAAATGAATTAATCTGTATGTGTCATCTTAGGTTTAAATGATGGCTTGGTAATAGATAATGGGTATTTATCAACATACATGATCTTGTAAAGACATTAAAACATTAAAGTACTGTAGTCTTTTTCCTAATTTTTTTTTTTTTTGAAATAAGCATTTTGTTCATTAAAATCTTTATAAAGAAGTTATACTTCTTGGGGTGCCAGGGTAGCTCAGTCGGTTAAGCATCTGCCTTCTGCTTAGGTCCTGATCCCACGGTCCTAGGATTGAGCCCCAGCCTTAACGTGGGCTCCCTGCTCAGTGGGGAGCCTGCTTCTCCTTCTTACTCTGGCCCTCCCCATCTTCTCCCACTGTTTGTGCTCTCTCTCTCAAATAAATAAAATCTTAAAAAAAAAAAAAAGGTTATACTTCTTTGTAATTATATTTACCATTGTATCTAATTTCAATGATACAATGAAATAAATTAATTAGGCAGCAATGTATTATCTGCAAGATCAAATGCATCCTATTCTTTTACGTTCTTTTATTTAACTGTCAGCCCCCATTTTACTTTAGAGAGAAAAGTTATAAATTCTCAGTAAGCTTTCTGAGACTCATGATTTTAGGTTGTGGTTGGGAAGTGATTTAGGAGATTTAAAATGCAATACAAAGGCCATTCTTAGAATATAATTTCTCATGCAATCTGAATTAGAAACCCTTTGTAAACCTCTCTTAGAATATCTAAAAATCTATGTGATTGCTTCAAACATCAGTTCTAACAACAAAATTCTTTTTAATTCTTGTGACCAAAAGAAAAGGTCTCAATTACATCTATATTGCAAATTACTCTAAACCTTCTTGATTCACAACCTTAACATTTTAGTATCAGACTAGATGATACTCAAATACCTAGGTTATGATGAATAAATGTACAATTATTGAGATCTGTAAAAGGTATTATATTTTAAAAACACATATCATGTGTTTTATTTTTTATTTATTTTTTTAAAGTTTTTATTTCAATTCCAGTTAGTTAACATACCCTGTTACATTTGTTTAAGGGGTACAACATAGTGCTTTAACAATTCCTATATCATGTTTTAAAAGTGGACTAAAAAAGGAAACTAATACTTACTAATATTCACAATGTCTAAAACTCAACAAGCAGGAGGTTAAATTACATTTACATCAGGCCCAAAATGATTTTACTTTTTACAAAAGGTTATATAAGGTTATAAAAGGTTAGATCTATCGAATTGTCTCAGGAAAAATTTTGGAATAAAATCTTGTCTGTTACCCATGTTACAGATAGAAAAGGGTCAGAAAATTATAAATCATAAGACATGGTTGCTGTTGAAATAAAAACAGTGCCTCAATCTCCTGACTTCTAAGTCAACACAAGATAAACTACACATGTTCCCTTGCATATGAGAAAGAAACAATCAAAAATAATAGTTGAAAAAAGAAGTATAAATAGGAGTAGATATAGATCTAGTTATGTATAATTATAGATAGATTTCTAGCTATAATCTAGAGATTATATATTCATATATTTAATTATATATATTATTTGCATCCTTACAAAGGGTAGCAGAATGTGCCACCCCAAAATATGCTTCTTTGGCATAGTATTTTGAGAAACTGCAGATACAAAGGAAACTTAAAAATAGAGAAGTTATCTTTTTATAAGGGAAATCTACATTAGAAAGGGGGCCTATACTAGGAAAAGAGCTATTACTAGAGATAAATTTCTCATCTGAGAGACTTACTTGCAGGGCAACCTTTGTTTATGAAACATTTCTTTTTCTCATTTTCCCTTGAATTGCCTTCTGTTTGAGGCCCTAGTCCCCTATCTGTTCCTTTCATTAACTCAGAATGTTATATAAGCCTCAATCATCTGGCTGTCTTATGAGTCTCATATCTCTGTGGGACTCCTGCATGTATGTACTTACATCATTAAAATTGCTTTTTTTTCTCCTATTAACCATTTATTATGGCGGTGTGTGGGAAGGTATCTCAGCCAAGAACCTAGAAGGATAAAGGGAAAACTATTTTTCCTCACCTACACTTATGGCAAAATATGAATATTAATTATTGAACCATCTAATGAGCTATCATTAAACTCTTGCTACTGTAATTCACTTAATTCATTAGATCAGTATTTAATGCAGCACCTGAGATATTATGTATGACTTGGAAAAGAATAAAAACTAATGTAAGACCTGATTGGTCTTCTTGTTTTTTTTTTTTTTTAATTTAAATTCATTAACCAACATTTAGTACACCATTAGTTTCAGATGTAGTGTTCAATAATTTATCAGTTGTGTATAACACTCTATGCTTATCACATCACATGCCCTCCTTAATGCTCATCACCCAGTTACCCCATTCCCTCACCCACCTCTCCTCAAGAAACCCTCAGTTTGTTTCCTATAGTTAAGAGTCTCTCATGGTTTGTCTCCCTCTCTGATTACTACCCATTAAGTTTTCCGTCCCTTCCCCTATGACCCTTTGTGTTGTTTCTTCCTTTTCATATATAAGTAAAACCATATAATTGTCTTTCTCTGATTGACTAGTTTTGCTCAGCATAATACCCTCCAGTTCCATTCACATCAATGTAAATGGTTAAGTATTCATCCTTTCTGATGGCTGAGTAATACTCCGTTGTAATACACACACACACACACACACACACACACACACACACACACACACACCACATCTTCTTTATTCATTCATCTGTCAATGGACATCTCGGCTCTTTCCACAGTTTGGTTATTGTGGATATTGCTGCCATGAATATTGTGGTGCAGGTGCCCCTTCGGATAACTACATTTGTATCTTTTGGTAAATACCCAGTAGTACAACTGCTAGGTCAAAGGGTAGCTCTATTTTTAACTTTTTGAGGAACCTCCATACTGTTTTCCAGAGTGGCTGTACCAGCTTGCATTCCCATCAACAGTGTAAGAGGATTCCCTTTTCTCTACATCCTCACCAACATTTGTTGTTTCCTGTTTTGTTAATTTTAGCCATTCTGACTGTTTTGAGATGGTATCTCATTGTGGTTTTGATTTGTATTTCCCTGTGCCAAGTGATGTGGAGGACTTTTTTCATGTATCTGTTGGCCATTTATATGTCTTCTCTGGAGAAATGTCTGTTCATGTCTTCTGCCCATTTCTTGACTGGATTATTTGTTTTTTGGGCATTGAGTTTGTGAAGTTCTTTATAGATTTTGAATACTAGCCCTTTATCTGATATGTCATTTGCAAATATCTTCTCCCATTCTGTCGGTTGTCTTTTAGTTTCGTTGACTATTTCCTTTGCTGTGCAGAAGCTTTTTATCTTGATGAAGTCCCAATAGTTCCTTTTTGCTTTTGTTTCCCTTGCTTTTGGAGATGTCTAGCAAGAATTGTGAGGCTGAGGTCACAGAGGTTGCTGCCTGTTTTCTCCTCTAGGATTTTGACTGATTCCTGTCTCACATTGAGATCTTTTATCCATTTTGAGTTTATCTTTGTGTATGGTGTAAGAAAATGGTCCAGTTTCATTCTTCCACATGTGGCTGTCCAATTTTCCCAACACCATTTATTGAAGAGACTGCCCTTTTTCCATTGGATATTCTTTCCTGCTTTGTCAAAGATTAGTTGACCATAGAGTTGAGGGTCCATTTCTGAATTCTCTATTCTTTCCATTGATCTATGTGTCTTTTTTTGTGCCAGTACCATGCTGTCTTGATGATTACAGCTTTGTAATATAGCTTGAAGTTTGGCATTGCGATGCCACCAACTTTGGTTTTCTTTTTCAACCATCCTCTGACTATTTGGGGTCTTTTCTGGTTCCATACAAATTTTAGGATTTATTTGTTCCAAGCTCTTTGAAAAATGTTGATGATATTTTGATAGGATTGCATTGAATGTGTAGATAGCTCTGGGTAGCATAGACATTTTAACAATTTTTGTTCTTCCAATCCATGAGCATGGGATATTTTTCCATTTCTTTGTGTCTTCCTCAATTTCTTTCATGTGTGTTCTGCAGTTTTCTGAGTACAGATCCTTTGTTTCTTTGGTTAGGTTTATTCCTAGGTATCTTATGGTTTTTGGTGCAATTGTAAATGGGATTGATTCCTTAATTTCTCTGTCTTCTGTCTCATTGTTAGTGTATAGAAATGCAACTGATTTATGTGCATTGATCTTATATCCTGTCACATTGCTGAATTGCTGTATGAGTTCCAGCAATTTGGGGATGGAGTCCTTTGGGTTTTCCACATAAAGTATCATATCACCTGCAAAGAGTGAGAGTTTGACTTCTTCTTTGCCAACTTGAATGCATTTTATTTATTTTTGTTGTCTGATTGCTGAGTCTAGGACTTCTAGTACTATGTTGAACAACAGTGGTGAGAGTGGGCATCCCTGTCGTGTTCCTGCCCTTAGGGGAAAAGATCTCAGTTTTTCTCCATTGAGAATGATATTCACTGTGAGCTTTTCATAGATGGCTTTTATGATATTGAGGTTTGTTCTCTCTATCCCTACACCGTAGAGAGTTTTAATCAAGAAAGGATGTTGTAATTTGCCAAATGCTTTTTCTGCATCAATTGAGAGGGTTATACGGCTCTTGTCCTTTCTTTTATTGATGTGATGTATCATGTTGATTGATTTGTGAATGTTGAACCACCCTTACAGCCCAGGAATAAATTCCACTTGGTCGTGGTGAATAATCCCTTTAAAATACTGTTGGATCCTATTGGCTAGTATCTTGGTGAGAATTTTTGCATCCATGTTCATCAGGGATATTGGTGTGTAATTCTCCTTTATGGTGGGGTCTTTGTCTGGTTTTGGGATCAAGGTAATGCTGGTCTCATAGAATGAGTTTGGAAGTTTTCCTTCCCTTTCCATTTTTTGAACTACCTTCAGAAGAATAAGGATTAGTTCTTCTTTAAATGTTTGGTAGAATTCCCCTGGGAAGCCATCTGGCCTTGGGCTCTAGTTTGTTGGGAGATTTTTGATTACTGCTTTAATTTTTGGCTTGTATGGGTCTGTTCAGGCTATCCATTTCTTCCTGTTTCAGTTTTGGTAGTTTATAAGTGTCCAGAAATACATCCATTTCTTCCAGATTGCCTAATTTGTTGGCATATAGTTGCTCATAATATGTTCTTAAAATTGTTTGTATTTCCTTGGTATTGGTCATGATCTCTCCTCTTTCATTCATGATTTTATTAATTTGGGTCCTTTCTCTTTTCTTTTTGATAAGTCCACCTAGAGGTTTATCAATTTTATCAATTCTTTCAAAGAACCAACTTCTAGTTTTATTGATCTGTTCTGTTATTCTGGTTTCTATTTCATTGATTTCTATTGTAATCTTTATTATTTCTTTTCTCCTGCTTAGTTTAGGCTTTATTTGCTGTTGTTTCACTATCTCCTTTAGGTGTAAGATTAGCTTGTGTATTTGAGACTTTTCTAATTTTTTGAAAAAGGCTTGTATTGCAATGTTTCCCTCTTAGGACTGCCTTTGCTGCATCCCAAAGGTTTTGAACAGCTGTGTTTTCATTTTCATTTGTTTCCATGAATTTTTTTAATTCTTCTTTAATTTCCTGGTTGATCCATTCCTCCAAGAGTTTGAGTTCCTTCCAAATTTCCTCATGTGACTGAGTTCAAGTTTCAAAACATTGTGGTCTGAAAATATTCAGGGAATAATCCCAATCTTTTGGTGCTGGTTGAGACCTGATTTGTGACCCAGTATGTGATCTATTCTCCAGAATGTTCCATGTGGACTAGAGAAGAAAATGTATTCTGTTGCTTTAGGATGGAATGCTCTGTATATGTCTGTGAAGTCCATTTGGTCCAGTGTGTCATTCAAAACCCTTGTTTCCTTGTTGATCTGTTTAGATGACGTGCCCATTGCTGTGAGTAGGGTGTTGAAGTCCCCTACTATTACTGTATTATTATCAAAGTGTTTCTTTAATTTTGGTATTAATTGGTTTATATATTTGGCTCCTCCCAAGTTAGGAGCATGAATATTTATAATTGTTAGATCTTCTTGTTGGATAGACCCTTTAAGTATGATATAGTGTCCCTCTTCATCACTTACTACAGTCTTTGGTTTAAAATCTAATTTGTCTGATATGAGGATTGCTAGCCCAGCTTTATTTTCATGTCCATTAGAATGATAAATGGTTCTCCACCCCCTCACTTTCAGTCTGGAGGTGTTTTTAGGTGTAAAATGAGTCTCTAGTAGGCAGCATATTGGTGGGTCTTGTTTTTTTGTCCAATCTGATACCCTGTGTCTTTTGATTAGACATTTAGCCCATTTACATTCAGAATAACTATTGAAAGATATGAATTTAGTGCCATTGTATTGCCTGTAAAATCCCTGTTTCTGTAGATTGTCTCTGTTTCTTTCTGGTCTATGTTACTTTTGGGCTCTCTCTTCGCTTACAGGATCCCCTTTGATATTTCTTGCAGGGCTGGTTTAGTGATCACAAATTCTTTTAGTTTCTATCTGCCCTGGAAGCTCTTTATCTCTCCTTTCATTCTGAATTCCAGCCTTGCAGGATGAAGTATTCTTGGCTACATGTTTTTCTCATTTACTACCTTAAATATATCATGCCAGCCCTTTCTTGCCTGTCACATCACTGTGCACAAGTCTGCTGCCAGTCTCAGGTTCCCTCCCTTGTAGTTTAAAGACCTCTTTTCTCAAGCTGCTTTCAAGATTTTCTCTTTATCTCTGAAATTTGCAAGCTTCACTATTATATGTTGGGGTGTTGATTTATTTTTATTGATTTTGAGGGAGGTTCTCTCTACCTCCTGAACTTGAATGCCTGTTTCCTTCCCCAGATTAAGGAAGATCTCAGCTATGATTTCCTCAAATATACTTTCTTTTTTTTTTTTTTTTTTAAAGATTTTATTTATTTATTTGAGAGAGAGAGAATGAGAGAGAGCAAGTACATGAGAGGGGGGAGGGTCAGAGGGAGAAGCAGACTCCCTGCCGAGCAGGGAGCCCGATGCGGGACTCGATCCAGGGACTCCAGGATCATGACCTGAGCCGAAGGCAGTCGCTTAACCAACTGAGCCACCCAGGCGCCCCTCAAATATACTTTCTGTCCCTCTCTCTCTCTTTCTTCTTCCTCTGGGACCCCAATAATTCTAATATTGTTTTGCTTTATGATGTCAGTGATTTCTTGAAGCCTCCCCTCATGGTCCATTAGTTGCTTTTCTCTCTTTTCCTCAGCTTCCTCCCTTTCCATCAATTTGTCTTCTATGTTACTGACTCTCTCTTCTGCCTTGTTTACCTACCTGTTAGAGCATTCAATTTAGACTACAACTTAGAGCATTTTTAATTTCAGCCTGATTAGATTTTATTTCTGCACGAAGAGATTCTCTAGTGTCTTATGCTTTTTTCAAGCCCAGCTAGTAAGTTTATAATCATTATCCCAAATTACAGCTCTGACATTCTACTTATATCGGTATCGATTAGATCTGTGGCAGAGTATACCTCTGGTTCTTTCTTTTGTTGTGAATTCCTACTTCTAGTCATTTTGCCCAGAGACGAATGGATGAATAAGAGATCAAAATCAAAAATATCAATCATGACCCAAGCAAAATACACACTGGACAAATCCAAAGAGGTAAGAAAACAAAAAAAAGAAAAGAAAAAGAAAAAGAAAAAGGCAGGGATAGGAAAGAGAGAATATAATCTCCCAGGTGGACAAAACAGGGTGATCCACTTGGTCCTGAATGTATTTTGGTCTATATGTTCCAAGACACTAAATCCTAAAATTGTAAAGATAGCAAAACTTTATGTATATATATACATGTGTGTGTATATATATGCACACACACATACATATATATATATACAAAAATAAAATTGAATACAGTGAAAGGAAGCCAAAAATGAAGATTATATCTATAAAACGTAATTGTAAAAATGAAAGTTAAAAAAAGACTTAAAAACAAAGAGTTGATAAGAAACTAGTTGAAAAGGAAAAAAAAGAATAAAAGAAAAGGAAAATTTTAAACTGAAAGATAAACGAATCATGAGAAAAGAACCTCGAATTCTATATACTATTTTCCCCTAGTGCTCAAGTTTTGTAGTCCTATGTGTTCTGTAAACTTGGTGTTCGCCTGTTGTTCCAGCTGATCTTCTGGGGGGAGGGGCCTACCGTGCTGATTCTTGGTTGTCTTTGCCTGGGCGGAGTTGCACCACCCCTTGCCAAGGGGCCAAGCTCAGGGTAAGCTGCTTCTGGTTGCTCTAGGTGGCTTTTGTTCCCTGAAGGCTTTCCATGCCTCTTTAGAGGACGAAAATAAAAATGGCCATGCCCCAATCTCTAGCCCTGGAGCTGAAAGGTCGAGGCCTCTTCAGTAAACCCTCAGGGATAAGCAGTCTTCACTTTTGTGTGTGCCAAACTACAGACTCCTATGGTGCACGCCTGCACCAATTCTCCTGGGGGAGGATGGAGGGTCGCCTCATTTCTGCCCTTTGCAGGGCCCCTTGCTTGGAGAGCTTTCATCCAATCATGCCTTGGTTCTTGGTTTATGGCAAACAGAGCTGAGAGCCTCCACCCGGGCTTGCTAACTATAACTGGTTTCCCCACTCTCTAATGCTTGGAAAATCTGCTGACTTAGGCACCCCCATTCTTTCTGTGACCCCAAGAATCCTGAGACCACACTCTTCCACATAGGATTCTGCCCCAACTTGCCACCTAAGCACCTTTCAGGCAGGGACTTCTCACTGAAGCAGACTTCTAAAGGTTCCAATTTTGTGCTCCAGGGCTATATCACTTTCCAGTAGCCAACTTACAGAGGTTCCCTCCCCCAGCTGTTTATCTTCCAAATACCTCCTCAAATTCATTTCTCTGCACCTCCTATCTTGCAAAAAGTGGTCACTTTTCTATTTGTTGAATTCCAGCAATTCTTTTCTTACATCTCAGGTTGAATTCATAGGTGTTCAGAATGATTTAATAGTTACGTAGTTAAATTCAAGGGACCAAATGAAACAAGGTCCCCTACTCTTCTGCCATCTTGCCTCCCCTCCTGATTGTTTTTCTTAAGGAGCTCATAATCTACAGGAGAATTTTAGATACAGACTCATTAACATGAATTTCTGGTAAAGTACGTATATATAATAAAAGCAAAAAACAAGAATATAGAATAACAGAACTTTCTATAATTAAGCTTTTTTATGTGGTATGTTGACTAATCCAAAATATATCAAATCTCATAATAAAGTTTTTCATTAAATGGTATCATTTTTTTAAATCAATAAATGATTGAAAAGTAGTGCATGCTCAGGTCTACTCCATGCTTCACTGAAAACCTTTTTGAAATATAAAAATAAAAGAACAGAAAGAAAACCTGCATTTCATTGCATTCAATAAATGCAAACATAATTAAGGAAATAAAGGCATCTCCAGCAGTTAAGATATTGCAACTAATTTTTCAAAAACATAGAGCATAAGGGTTGTTTACTGATGACTGCATAGTATAAAATTTAATACAGTTTAGTGCATGTGTACTGAATATAGAGGAATTCAATTTATAATCCCTAAGCAAAATGCAGGGTACTCCCTTTGGAAAAAAAAAAAAGAATGAATTTTCTGGGGAAAGGTAAATTTTTCAGGGTAGGAGTCAGTTCCACCAAATAAAAACTCCTTCAGGCATTTAAGGAATCTCATCCAGACAATCCACTATCTATCAACTCTACATAATATGAAATTTGTCCTGAAAAAACACACACTTCTCACAGTAATAACTGCCACCCAAGATATTAAAGGGGAGCAGAATATGCTACCCCAAAATGTGCCATTTTGACATGTGGATGATTTTGAGCTGAAGGCAATCAAGACCCAGAAGACTCAGGTAAAACTTTTCCTTCTCTTTTAACCACCCTAAAGAATTTAGATAGGGTGCCTATACCAGAAAGAAAGTTATTACTGGAGGTAACTTTTGTTTTTTAATCTGAAAGACTTATCTGCATGGCAGAGCAAACATTTCATTACCAAACATCTGCTCTTCTAATCTTCCTGTGAATCGACTTCCTCCCCTTTGAAGTGCACGATCCCTTTCCTTAGCTCAGGCTAGTATATAAACCTCAGTTGCCTGACTGTCTTTGACTCTTACATTTTTATGGAGCTCCCATATGTAGGAAATTAAATGTTTTTCTCTTATTAATTGGGCTTATGTCAATTTAATTACTAGACCAGCCAAAGAACTTAGAAGGGAAAATACTTTGCCCATACAATATCTAGTGGAGAAGTCCTATTTATAATATGACACAGGACAGCTACCAGCTCTTTTGTTTTTACTTCTTAACAATGGAAGATCAAATAATGATCAAAAACAAATGGACAGAACAATATGTAAGAAAAAGAGTAAAGGCAAATTATCAGAAAAAATACAATATAAGAAAAAATAATTTAGCAAAAAACTTTAAAAAAACTTTAATAAATATACTCAAAATATTGAGAAGATATAGTATTTTTAAAATGAGATTTTTGTGCTATAAAAAACAAGTAGAAAATTCTACAGGGGTCTTGGAGATTCAAAATTAGGGAAGGAAGCAAAGTCTTTAAAGTTTGGGGCAAGTATTTATAATTTAGGAAGTGTATATCCAAGTAAATTGTTGAGAAAATTTAAAATGAAACCATTACAAAACATATAAGTTCTCAAAATATTTCCCTTCTTTATATCCTTTCTGAGGCAATTGTTAAAACCTCTATCTTTAGCCAAATGAAGAAGTAAACAGAAAAGTTGGAAGGCATGAGATCCAGAAAACAGCAATCCTATCCACGAGAACGTAAAGTTTCTGCAATCGGAGGATAAAGTTCCAGGAGAGTCTTGATGCGTCCACCAAAATATATATATATATATATTCTTTTTAAAAAAATAAAAATGTATTTAATGAAAATGTAAAATTCAGGAGAAAAAATATTTTAAAAGAAATTCATAATTCAAATATAAAGCTAATTATAATGTAGCCTTACTATAAAATTTAAAAAAGTGAAAAATATAAAAAAAAGGAGATAAAGAGAATATTTGGTCTTGATTCTAGAAAAATTCTCCTTTAAGTTCCCCAGGAATCTAGATAAATTATCAATAGAGAAAAAATAAAACCCTAGAACTCTACTTGACCAATAATGAAAAATAATAACATAATCACAACAAGATAACTGTCATTTATTTCTCTTCCAACATTTAGAATTAACCCAGGGGAAAAGTGCAGAAAACTTGGTAGTAGGAGAGAGCATAATAACTTAGCAATAATTTAGTTAATAGAAGGTAGACCATAGACATTTATGCAAAGGTAGGAGTAGAAAATGTTGGAAGTATGTGGATATTAGTATGGAGATTCTAATAGCATCATCTCACATAATAGTTTCTTGAAAGACCATGAGATAGTAGTGTACTGTTAATAAGTTCTAATTGAAAAATTAAAAATATTATCCATGTCAAACATTGGGAGGCACACAAGGAAGGACAATTCCGCCTTCCAAGGCACAGTCTTTAGATACAGACTAGCGCTGCAAATTAAAGCACGTCTTGAAAGTACTGCCCCTTAATTACCATAAACTGAATCTCCAATGTACTTTCTGCTTCTGGGATAACCAAAATTACCCAAAATAATCACCATTCTTCAAAACCTGAATTTTCTTTTTCTTTGCCAGAGTCACTATCTATGCTCATTTCAAATACATCTCAAATGCAAGGATACATTCTTCCCTGTTGATATGCAGAGGCTGAGATGGCAAATGTTTCTTTATCCAGATCCTTAAGTGTAAGCTCAGATTCATTTTGAAATCACCATGTGGAACAGAAATCATTTAAGTATTGATGGCCTCATTTGTCTCAGCTTTCAAACAGATTAAATAGTTCACAAAAGATTCAATAATAATGGTATTTAGAATTTTAAGCTATAATGTCAAGGGTCATGAGAAAGTCCCAGGGTGACAGAAAATAACTGTATTCAAAAATAACAAAGATTTTCTTGCTATGTTGTATTTTTGTTCTGAATAGGTGTGTCATCTGGGCTGAAGAGAAATTCGGCATTGGGATAGTCCAAGGAGATTTTGCTACCCGTTGTCATTTTTCATTTTCAAGAGCTCAGTATAAGATTTTCTTATTCATTGGAATTTACAAAGCATTGCTTTTCAAAATATCTCTATGGGTTCAAGAATAAACAGAGAAGATATTATATTTACAAAAATTATGTTAGACGAAGCTAAGTATAGATATGTAAAGTTTTTATCATAATGAATTTTACACACACACACATACAGAGCTACATGTCTTTAGAGCCTTCCAACATCCATTATAATCATTTTCCATCGTGAATAATTCAGCCTATAGTAAAAGAGAAGGGGAAATGAAATATTCAATTGATGTTATATTTTAAAAATAAGACTGGAGGATTAAGAATTTACTCTGGCCTGAAGTTATCATTTAAAAAGTTTCAAAACTCAGTTCAGTTCAAAACTGAACAACACAAAGAATAAGTCCTAATGTAAATTTTGAGTTTTTGTTAATAATAATGTTCATTATTGGTTCAACAAATGTAACATATGTAACACAATAATGCAGGATTTTAATAATAAGAAAATATGTGCAGGGAGGAGAGGAGATGGGAATTCTCTGTACTTTCTGCTTCATTTTTCTGTAAACCAAAAACTTCTCTTAACAAATTAATTATTTTTTTGAAGTGTGGAGAAATGATTTTCTAAAATAATCACCCTAATAATTAGCTTAGGCTTTATTCTTATTAGCTGATATTAATTCTGCATTTTCTAAGCCTTTCATATCACTTTAAACAAATGTCTTATTTTAGAGTAGGAGATATGATATTCAGACTATTTAGTGTCCCAAGGTTGTACAGATTACAGGTCATAGAGGAACAACTGAACCTAGTCTTATTTGCTTTATTTGACATAAAGATGATCGTTTACTATTAAAAATAGTTTAAGGAAATAAAATCATGTACCATACTCAAATTAAGAAGTCACAGACTCCTATTGGGGGTGGGAACCTACAAAAAGAGAGAATAGGAATTTCATAACAAAGATTCAGTAATTCCTTACCTTATTATTTTTTTTTAGTTCCTTACCTTATTTTAATTAAACTTATCCTGTTTTTCTTCCTTCCAATCTACCACTATGTAATGCCAATAGATTTTTGTACCTAAGTCACAATGTTTATTATTCAGTTGAATAATCTTAACATTAGTTAGATTTTTTTTTTCTTTGGCAAACAATGTAAACCATCATAAGTAGTTGAGCCAAAGGGAGTACTGAATCTAAAAATGCATATGTTCCTCACAGACATGGAGGTCCCCAGTCAGCCAGACTTGAGGAAGAGACTGGAATTAGGAATTGGAAAGTTCTCACCATCTGCTTTCTGTTTCTCTCTACAGACTTGCTTTCTCTGCCTCCCTGAATTAATAGATAAATATGACTATCCCATAGCTCTTCAGGTTCTCCCCCGTCCCCCACAATTCTTCCATTAGCCACAAACTCTATCTGAAAATTCTCATTAAAAATTTCAGAGAGAATAATTCTGACTGGTTTAGTTTTGTTTTTTTTTTAAGATTTTATTTATTTATTTGACAGAGAGAGACAGAGTGAGAGAGGGAACACAAGCAGGGGGAGTGGGAGAGGGAGAAGCAGGCTTCCTGCAGAGCAGAGAGCCCGATGCGGGGCTCGATCCCAGGACCCTGGGATCACGACCTGAGCCGAAGGCAGACGCTTAACGACTGAGCCACCCAGGCGCCCCTGACTGGTTTAGTTTTGTAATGAGTATAATCCCAACTCCCAAATCCATTAGCCATGCTCAGGGTTGGGGGTGAGGAATGGGTTATAAAAAATCAACATGGCTCAGGGGTAGGTAGACCCCCTGCGGATCAGGTGCTAGTTTCCTGAAAAGGAATTATTAATATTGGTTTGGATCATTGTTTACCATCTGTCACTTTACTAGGTAACAGGGATATAATGATTATTTATATTTTAAGGAACTCAACATCTGACTGGAGTAATAGGTATATATGTCATTAAAATACTATGTAGTAAAGTTATGTTCATATATAGGGATTCTCTGCTTAGAAATTTGATGGTTTCAAATTTTCTAATAGTTTAACTTCTTTGAATTCTTCAAAGTATCTAATTCATCTTTTTAATCTCTCTTCCAAACAGACACAATATAATACATAGTAGATGTAACTCTATATATTGCTCACTTTATAAACCAATTTAAAAGTAGCAACTGCATCTTACAATTCTTTAGTAACTCTCAAATAACACATATTTAGATACTTGGTGTGTGTGTGTGTACTTGTGTGTAAAGTTAATTGAATGGTTGTGAGGACACTGTCAGGTATTGTCTATTTACATGGCAACTTTACCAGCAATACATTTATACTGATAAATGCTAATATATAGGCTGTGTCTTCTGTTTCTGGCCTGGTAGAAATTCAAGTCATTCTTTTCACTTTGTGTTAAGTAATAACTGGAAAGAATCCTTCATGGTTTATTGGTATGTGTTTAAGTTAATAAAAATATGTAACCTAATGACCTGGTCTACTAGAATGTCTGCAAAGAATCCATTGCCTTAGGCTGTCCATTAAAAAGAATAAGCCTGCTGATGAGCTGATGACTGGAAAGATAACGGAACTTATTTATTATGTAAATCTGGAAAATTTGCCCAATATGAGAAGGATATTGCCAATGAAACATTATAGAATGGGTGTTATTTTGTTTTATTTCAAGAATACAGTCTCTCTCAGCCCCCCAAATAATTCGTCACTGATTAAAATTGTTCAGTACGTTAGAGCAATTGTTTTAATGACTTAAGTAGTAATCCCTGTACTTGAAATATATGTAAACTTGCCATTCATGTGTAGAGAGAACAATGGAGAACTAATTATAAAAATGAAAACATTTATTTCTAAAATTAATATGTAAAATTTTTCCAAAAGTTGCATTGTATTGAGTATCAACATTTGCTTATTATTGAAAAAGACTTTGTAACTCCTTATGTGTATTATTTGAGTATTTTCTGGGAAGAAATTTTTTATATGTTCAATTAAAATGATTTCTGCTCTATTTCTTGTAGTTGGCTTGATCTTATCTCAGAAAGGTGAAGGTGTGACATGCTAATAGCATTGCATTGCTTTAATAAGACATGTGTGCATTGGTAAACCATTTTATTTATACTTTAAAAACCCACAAAGCATTTTGTATTTGTCGCTGAAGAAAATGGGCTCTTGGGTCATGTTACTTCATGATTAGAACATGAATTATATCAAGAGGCATGATTCTATTCAAGATACTTAGAAATGAGAGTTTAATGGTACTGTGGGCAAAATATTTGAGGTTTTACTTTCTAGCCAGGTAGGCAGAACCATAGAACTGCTTTAAAATATACATAGAAAGTTAACCAATTAATGAAAATAATGCAATGCCAAGACTTGCTGTTAATAACAAGTCACTGGTATTAGTTTTATTAAATCCCTGCTCTGCCATTTTTAAAAAATTAGAAATACTCTTTCCTTTCTTTTTTCAGTAGCAAACATGAAAATTCTCTGAGTTAGGCTGCAAATATATATATATATATATATACACAAATATATACACTTATACATTTATATAATATTTATAAATTATAAATTAATATTATATATAATATATATGTAAATATTTATATTTTTATATATAATAAATATATATATATGAGACCTAGTTGATAATCTTCATCTTCTTCTGGATTATTCATCCACACTAGAAGTCAAAGTGTACTATCAAGTAAATGGTAATGAGCTAGTCCTCATTATAAGTTCATTTAAAAAAATGAGTTTCTCTGATGCTCAAATGCTTCTCCTGGCAAAGAAAATATTGAATAGAAAGATAGGGAACCTTCAGTTTATTTAAATTATAAGTATTCTCATTTTTCAATGTGTGCCTTCCAATTTCCAAGTATTGGAAATCCTATTTGCTTCTCCTTCATAAATTCTTAACATATTACTCTTAGCAGCACTTCTATTTATGGATGATCTTCTGAGAAAAAAAAATCAGAAAGGAAAATGTAAAACTACTTAATGTATATATGCAGTGTAACCAATACAAAAGTAGCAATAAAAATATATATGTAGAAAAAAAAAACAAATTGTTTTGAAAATAGATGCAAAACTAAAAAAACAAAAACAAACAAACAACAAAAAAAACACCCAACCTTTTCTTTGGAAATATAGAGAATTTCCCAAGGAATATTATTATACAGAAATTGCTTTATTTTTCTAAGAAGGGACTGGAACATTATTTTTATTGAACTGAATAGAAAAATTTCATTAACCCTTTCTCCTTAGCTGGGAAAAATACTTCTTTAGATGGATTTCCTTTTTGCCTCAGTAACATTTCTAGTTTTGACATTTATTTATTTTTTTTAACATATGGGCTCTACAATCATTATCTCAGAACTCTTTCAGCTCCCCTGTATATTTTTATTAAAGGCTAGTTGAAAAACATGTGTTTTGGGAAAAAATTAATGCCTTAATCTATATGCCATTATATCATCTTCATGGAAGTGCTCATGGGATAGAAATTGAAGGTTAAATCTTTCTTGATATAAGAATTCATTTCCCTTCGAAAGAAATAGACTTATAATGAATGGAGAAAAAGCAATTTAAGATATAATATTAATGCACAATTACTTCATAAAGTAACAACAGAGAAGAAAACCAAAATTATAGAACAGCTGGTATGTAAATGGATCCCATGAAAATGAAAAACTGACTATGAGCTAAGTATGATCTTCTTAAATCAGGGGGAAAAAGTTACCTTCTCTATCCTGAACTAGAAATTGCAACATGAACTGTTGTCTCCACGTATATTTCTGCTTTGGAATAATTTTTGCAATTCACCCGTTTGATCTGCCAAAGTACCAGTAAAATACCCCCTAGAGCTTTTTGCAATGCCTAAACTGAGAGTAAAAACTCCCATGTGAATACTATTAAGTGAGTTCTCTTTTGCATGGGTGCAAAACTCAGCAGCATGATAAAACTTAGCAGTGAAAATTAGAGCATTTTGGAGTTTCCACAGGCTTATTTATTTAATACCTTGTAGTTACTTGTGGTATAAACTTTGATTTAATGCAGTCTAGAGAAGCCTTATCACTTCATAAATGGTTAACAATTAGATATGACCACATTACTTGATCATAGATATGAATAAAATGTTGAGGGTTTCTGCCAGCTGTATCATTAAAGTCAATAGTAGTTCATAATTTATGCCTTTACCTGACAGGGTTATTATAGTATTACTATTAATATATAGTAATTACTTGGGAAATATCTTTATAGAAGGCTATCAATCAATGAATTTTAATGTAATGCACACACTTTATAGATAAACTTCAGCATCAAAATGAAGCTGCTTCAAGTAAAATAGAGAGGTAATAATGTCGTATGTACTCTTCTTCAGAGAATTCTTTGTTCACGAAGCCAGAAAACCTGTCTTTACCGCAGATTCTGTGTACAGTCGAGTAAAGCACTTTTTAAATTGGCGTTCCTGAAATTGCAAGAAGGAAGGCGCACAGAAGTTAAAACTATGAAATTGAGTCTTAACCCAGTTAGGTTGAGTCCGAACCTTCACAGAGGTAGAGATCCTGCTTAAAGTCCTGCTTTCAACTATGTTATGCCACCTCTGAGAATACAGCCACGTGCCTGGTGGTGGAGTTGCATTTCTAGCACCCGTCTACCTGGGGTTAAAGTCCCGTCAATGACAGGTGGCAGCATCATTCCTAGGCAATCTCTTACCGGGTGTGCAAAAGCAGGGCAGGCAGAGTGCAGAATACTATAAGGACAGCAAAGGACGAATTGAGGCAGTGGAGCTAGTCTGTTTCATATTATGAAATAAAAGCAACAGACAGAATCCTTGAAGTCTGGAAATATCACAGAAGGTGGAGCATTTTTGAACAAAACTGTCATTTAGTTTCTCTGCGAAGTATTATAACTTTCCTTGATTTTAGCTCTATTTATTAACTAAGGGAAAATCAAATCATTTTGAAAAGTAGAATGGCTCAGTATTGAACATTTCAGTCACATTAACATGCCTCACAGCCTCAATATGACTTTTAACTAGCAATCTCTCACCTGTAGACAATTTTGAGATACTCTCAATCATGAGGGGCCATAAGGAACATTTTTATTCTGCCATTTGTATATTTCATATATTTCTTGGGCCATATATTGGCTATCCTTGGAATGCTGTCCTCCACAAATCAGCATTTAAAATTTCAAACAGAAAGAATAAAGTTTCACACGTTAGCTCTTAATAGTTCATGTTTTATAAATAGATACTTTGTTATTTGTCTCCTATGATGATTTTTGTGATCTGTTATCCTCTGGAAAATGTTAACACTGTGTTGTGCTTCTCTCTCTCTAGATTGCTGTGTCCCTCCAAAGGATGTTCTTCTAACTTGATAAAATCACTGACTTTCTTGGCCAGTAGAGCATCCTCCAGATTGAGCCTACTCAGAAAATTTCTCCTTCTTCATTAGAGTGATGAGCTGACAGGTCCTAATTTATCCTAGTTTACTATTTTACTATTACAAGCACATTTTTTAAGGTCTACAAATGCCTCACATTCTACAAGGTTCAAGTCACTTTAGATTTTTTTTTTTTAAACAAATGGACATTGTATACACAATGAACTTAGAAATTCTTTCATCTGACAAAGCTTTGTTACTAGGCAAAAGTCTAAAAGTCTAGCTTATTTTTATCTTAGGATAAGGTTTCATCCCAGAAGACACATCAGCACCATGCAGAGTCCTCGATCCGCTATCCAGTCGACAAAACACAACTCCCAGTGGGAAAGAAGAACATAGGTTTAAGTCAAGGTCACTTACTTTCAGAGGCCACCTTTGTTTGTGTGAATTGGATTTTTGTTGCATATTTTGGCCAAATTGTGCAAACTTAAGAATGTCAAATTTTGTGCAGATCTTGCAGTATTTACAGCTGAACTGAAAGCTCATTATATCTGAATTCAGAGAAATGCTTGTTTGCAGTTGGAGCCCACGTGACTCTGAAATTTTCCTCAGAATTTGTAATCTGCATAGTACAGAAATAATGCAAGCATTGGACACCTTCCTACTATGCATGCCCACATTTCAAATTCAAGTAGAATCAAATGTTATCAGAGGGGTCCTCACAAATAGTCTAATTTGAATTTTTCCTATTGTATAAAACCTGAATAAATGTATATGGCACAATTTCTAGACTGGATTCTTATCTAAGAATTGCCTAAGATTTGCTTGTGAACTTGAATTGTAAAACTGTAAGTATATTATCACTTGAGTGTTTACTATGCTGCAAGAAAATTTCTAAGTGCTTGGCATTCATTTGGTAATTTAATCATTATATCCCACCCTGAAGTAATTACTATGACAGCACTAATTTATTACTGAGGAAACAGAGACACGGTGTGGTTATCATAACATCTAAAACACACAGGAACAAAATGTGGTAGCCAAGATTTCAATTCTCGTGTTACTGCTCTTAAATACTGAACTTACTCCATTGATTCTGGACAAAATTTTATCTATCTATCTCTATCTATCTATCTATCTATCTATCATCTATCTATCTATCACCATAGTATGGTGACTTCATACTCTGGGTCCAAACTGGCAATATTTGAATTGAATCACAATATTACTATTTATAAGTTATCTATCATAAAATAGTGATATAAATTACTTAACCTCTATGCTTACATTTTCTTATCCATATAAGTATAATAATAGAGCTTAACTAATAGGATTACTGTGGGAATAAATGAGTTAATACATGTAAAAAGTGCTTAAAAGGCATGTGTATATAGGTAGCGCTATTTGCTTATCTGTATCTATTTATATACAAACACTTATATGTACATCTATATGTACATTTATAGATACACATAGGTATTGAAGTTAAATTAACAACTTCTGTGTCTATATATCTACCACATTTTGTGAGTTAGGCTTAAATTTGCTCTCTCCCCAGTGTTTATGTCTTAGGAAATATTTGTTTGTATCTCTACAAAAAAAAAAAAAAAAATACCAATATCTCTGACTTGAATGTTCTTGTTGGCACTAAAGAATAGTAGCAAATGTGTATTGTCATTCAATTGCATTGGCCAGTGATCAAATCAAGTAGAATCTATGGTTTGCCGGGACTAAATGTCTCACCTTTGGAGGTTCATCAGATTGATTTTCTTCTCATATATCTCTCTAAAAGGGAGATAAGAGTTAGCAAAGTGATTCAGGATCTTCTGAATTATCTTCTGGGTCATCATGATGCAATAAAATAATTAGTGGAATTTAGTTTCTTTAATGCATAGGGAACCCCCCAAAAAATATTGTATAGTGAGAGTTCTCAGTATCTTTCCCATTCTCAAAACAGTGACATGGAAAAGACATACCTCAGCTCACATATGTCCACTGCTCTGTTTGGGTGGTCCCCAACACCATCCTCAGGCTCAACAATTCATTGAAAGGACTCACAGAACTCAGGAAGGGCATTGTATTTGCAATTACATTTTATTAAAGAAAATAATACAAATTACAATAATCAAAGGGAAGAGGTACATGAGATGGAGTCCAGGAAAGATAGGCATGGAGCTACCTGTTGTCCTCGCCCAGTGGATTGTTTAGAAAGTGCTTACTTTACTAGCTGCCATGTTTGGAAACATGCAATGAGCATTGCCAACCAGGAAAGCTTACTTGAGTCTTGGGTCCAGGCTTTTCATTAGGTGTTGATCACTCAGACATGGCCAATGGCCTATGTGGCTATTCTTATGTGTAGTAGGGAATCTGACCTCCAAAGAGAGGTTGAGGTTTCTAGGAGGTAACCTCTAAACCCTTGGGATATCCTGAGTGCTAGGAGTATCTTTGTTATTCATATTGTCCCCTTGGACCACACCTGGCAGTGGGTCAGATGAATCAGAGTGGGTGCTGGCCAGGCAAGAAAAACCAGCTATGTGATTAGGTGGTTAGGGCTTTGGGCCAGGTGAAATCAGTCTGACCTCAGGGAGGAGGCAGGATGAGCTGTAGACTGAATTCAACCATGTGGACAAATCAATCAATCATGTCTAGGTAATGAAGTCTCAATAAAAACTGGATACTGAAGTTTGGGTGAGCTTCCTGAGTTGGTAATACTCTATGTGTATTGCTACACACTGATACCGGAGAATAATCATTCCTAAGGAAGGTAGGAACTGCATTTGGAAACTTCCCAGACTTTTCCCTTTGTGTCTCTTCCTTTGATTGGTTCTAATCTGCATCTTTTCCCTGTAATAAATGTGACCATGAGTATAAGAACTTTCAGTGAATTCTGTGAGTCTAGCAAATTATTAAACCTGAAGGTGGTTTTGGGAAAGCCCCAGATATATAGTTTATGTCAGAAGTCTTGGATAGACTCGACAGTCGCAGGACTGTGCTTTTAATCTCAAGTTTGGCTAAACTCCTTTGGATCTTAGGTCTCTAGCCCCTCCAGAGGTATCCAGGGCTGATACCGCATGGCCAAAGGCCCTGACCATAGATCACACTGCTAGCATAGAGTATCTGGTGGATCCCAAGGTCCCCTAGTAAACAAAGACACTCTTAGTACACAGGCATTAAAAGGGCTTAGAAGTCACCTCCCAGGATCTGATCAAGCATCAAACTTCTCCTTGAGCAAGGATAATTCTTTACCGCACATTTACTCATTAGCATTTGAAAATTTAATTGTTTCTCCCTTTCTTGGTGTTATGGACTGAATTGTGTATCCCCCATAATTAATATGTCAAAGCCCTAACCCCAAATATGACTCTATTTGGAGGTGGGGCTTTTAAAGAAGGAATTAAAGTGGAATGAGGTTATAAGGGTGGGGCCCTAATCCCATATGACCGATGTCCTTATAAGAAAAGGAAGAGACCCCAGGGATGAGTGAACACAGAAAAAAGGTCACGTAAGGATACAGCAGAATGTGACCATCTATAAGCCAAGGAGAGAGGCCTTTGAAGAGATTAACTTTGCCAGCTCTTGATCTTGACCTTCTAGCCTCCAGAATTTACAGAAAATAAATTTCTGTTATTTAAGCCACCCAGTCTGGTATTTTGTTATGGAAGCCCCGGTAAACTAATATACCTACCAAAACCCACAAAACTCTAGGAGAATAAATATTAAATGCTACTTACTTTTTTAAGAAATAAAATTAAGTAAATCTATAACTCATGACAGAAAAATAGGTACAAATATTATTATATAAACATGCTAAAACAAATAGAATCTTTCTACCCACTGGCAGCTCAAGATTCACTGCAAGAATAAATGCTATCCAATCCCAATATTGACATATTTGTAAAGGATTCCTCTATTACATTTGTTTAATTGAAGTAAACTATGTTGCCATAAAATTGAAATACTCTTTGCAGAGCAGGTCCCATTCCATTTTTGTTATGGTATATATACATATCTCATTTTTGTTTTTTATGTGCACTTTGATTTATTGAAATAGAAACTGTCATATTTTCTTTATTCTATTCTTTAAAATTGCTTGCAAAACATTTAAAGTGCTACGCTTGCATCTCTGCTTTCTTACTGAGAATTAGTCATGTTTCCTGCACATAGTATAACCTATGAAAATATTTTGCTTTAGGTTAAAATTTGACCTAAACTGTGAAGACTGGTGGTTTCTCATTCCTCAAGTGGTTCTACTTCCCCTACTTTGAAATTTTATAGCATGATGAATCAAGTTTGTTCTTAAGAGTTAGGTAGAAAAATCACCAACATTTAATGATAAAAGAAAATTTAAACATTCTAACATAAAATTGCACCTGCTACATAGGAATCATTGGTATTTTATTTTATTTTATTTTATTTTTTAAAAATTTTATTTATTTATTTGACAGAGAGAGACATAATGAGAGCAGGAACACAAGCAGGGGGAGTGGGAGAGGGAGAAGCAGGCTTCCCGCGGAGCAGGGAGCCCGATGTGGGACTCGATCCCAGGACGCTGGGATCATGACCTGAGCCGAAGGCAGACGCTTAACGACTGAGCCACCCAGGCGCCTGGGGATCATTGGTATTTTATAAGTCCTATTTTCATTTTAACTTCATGGCCAATTCTGTTCCCCATGAATGTTACAATAGCAAAGGCTTAAGGGTGAGGGCAGGAGTTTAACATATCAATAAAAACAAATTGAAATACTTTTCGGGTGCATGTTTTCAAAACTGATTTTTTTTTCTTAAAAGATTCTAATAACTAATATACTTTACTATATTAAAGAATTTCAGGCTGATTGTTAGGATCAAGTAAGCATTAATGTAAGCATTTCTTACTACTAGGTTTTCCAGTGCTGGTCAATCCTTTATACACAGTGTTTTGCTCGTTGTTTTTCTTTCCTTATCTTATTTGCAAGAGGTAATATTGAGATTTTAGGCAATATTGGAATGTTTTAACTAGCTGTATCTTTTCTTTCTTTCTTTCTTTCTTTCTTTCTTTCTTTCTTTCTTTCTTTCTTTTTTTAATGTGAATCAAGTAGGGACTCTGCTCTTTTTTTTTTTAATATTTTATTTACCTATTTGAGAGGGAGAGAGAGAACGAGTGGAAGGAGGGCAGAGGAAGAAGCAGACCCCCGAGGAGCAGGGAGCCCGATGCTGGGCTCGATCCGAGGACCCCGGGACCACGACCCGAGCCGAAGGCAAACGCCTAACCAACCGAGCCACCCAGGTGCCCTAGGGACTCTGCTCTTAACACGTGTTGTCCTTTAATTAAACCAGCTGTAAACTAATCACTGGGTTCTGTAAGGCATCGTGTCTATACATGCAAAATTTACTGAGCACAGCATGGGTGATCTCTTTATTTCGACTGTCTTAAAAATCGATGAGTGCTGCCACAAGGACAATTTGACAGCAGTGATTCGTATCCTTTGTGAAGACAACTCTGCTAAGATATAAACTTTATTTCTCCCCCACATTATAGAGGCAGCCCAGGGGTGTCCTAGAGGCTTGAAAGAATGAATGTACCTGTTTGGAAGCCTAAATTATAGACTCCGTGAATTAACAGAATGTTAAAAACACACTAAGGCTGGCATTATTGGTTTATGGGGTGGTAAAAAGGTTGCTACACTGGGAATCAGGAGGAATGGGCCTCAGTAACACGCTGTCGTGGCGAGAGGTCCTTATGACAATAGCTGGGAGTGCCCTCGCTGGAAAAAATGAAGTGAATTGGACAGCCCATTTTAACTGAAGCCTTCAGAATACTAGGTAGAGAATGAGCATGAAGTCTGGGTAGGTTTAGAGCAAAAACACCTGGAACATTGAGGACATGCAATAAATATGTGTTGAACGGATGAAGGATTTCCAAAGTCAACAGATCTAGGATTGACATTATGCTTCTGTCTTCTTTATATACTGTGTGGTCTTGGAAAGAGGTCTTAGCTTACTCAACATCCATTTCCTAATCTATGACAATATCTGCGTCCTACCGATTAATTGAAAATTAAGAGGCTAATATAGAGATACAGAGATGGATATAGATATGTAGATATAGATATAATATAGAGATTTGGATTTCTGTGTAGGTAGCATATTATAAGCATTTAATACATAGCTTCTTCTATAATATTATGGTGCTATGAGCCTTTAATCAAAGAAGATCATAAACTTTTATCCATGAATATAGAAATTGAGCAGTTTTTTCAACTACTCATGACAAATTATGCCCGTGCCTTAAAGCTATGTAATTTTTCATGGTCCATAGAATTCTATTACACACCTCATATTTAATTTTCTTTTGTCAAAAGTCAAACATGTAATTTGATTTTCAGATTTAATTTTCTCCAGATGCTAAATCCTTACCTAAGTATCTAGGGAAGGTTTTAGAGGATATATAGATTCAGTAAAAAAAAAAAAAAAAAATCAAAGATTTCTCATGAGATTTTTCCTTAATAAATGAAATTCACCTTTCAAAATAGAGGGATTTCTGGGTTTTTAGAATTCTTTTTTATGAAATTTCATTTTTCTTCTCTTAAAAAATACAAACAAAATTTCTATTGTCTTTTAGAATGCTCATAATCTTTGCATTTATATGTCAAATATTAATAATCTAATGCAATACAAAATCATATATTCATATTGCTAAGTTTTTCTTAGCAATAGTTATTCTTTAGGTATGTCTTTATATACTAAGTCCTCCAGTCCCTACCAGTCTAAAATCTCTACTTACTTAGTTCAACCTTTGATATTTTAAATAGATTATTGCAAACTTTCTTATGTGGACCTATAATGCAGGATAGTTTACTTGCAAATTGTCCAAAACATTGCCTCCTTGTCTTTTTCTTTACTTCTAACCGTATCATTAATACCTACTTTTTCACTTAACAATCTTCATCCAAAAGCACATTATTTTTTCCTTATAAAAAAATGCAACCATGTAGTAAAATTATTGTCTTCAAAACAAAGTTGCATATTAAAATGTTACATTCTTTTTAACATTATGTCTCATTGATGCAATGATAATAATGAAGTAGGCAATCGAAAGACCTTGTGATCAAATCAGTAATGAGCCCTAATGTTGGTAACTAACATTTGGGGTCAACAAAAAACCTTGCAGCCTTGGGCTAAGGTGAGCCTTCAAAAAGGTCTTTAACAGTAAGATGCATTTCACTTTTTTCAGTCAGCAGAAACTAAGAATTAGGTAGAAAAATAAAATAAAATGTAATTTGTGAAAAACTATCAAATGGCTTGCCTGTGAGGGCACAACTGTATGATCTAAGCTCATCACAAAAACCTAGGCTATCAGATTCCTAATCCCTTGGCTTTTTTGCTCTGACAAATTATGTTTATTATTTAAATATTTTACAGTCAAAATTAGTGAACATATAATTTAATTGATTACTTGGTTTCAACATGCAAAAAAGATTGTCTTTTTATGGGAATATAAAAATAGGCAATTTCTTCATGTTGTTGTTCCTTTAATAATAAGGATGAGCAGAGTACTAAGAAATGATGAATATTAAGCTGACAAAAATAACAGCAAGAATGATGATAAAAATATACTTATATAACTGTTGTTTCTCATAAATTATAAACATTTGATCTTTTAGTAACTATTAGGTCTATTTATGCGTAATTATTAACTATTTATGTTTAAATGAATAAACAGAATACTGGGGGAACCAGGCTGAAATTAAGTTTTAGCTATTGCAGAAATTTTTTTTGCCAAGGAATTTCTCTCCAGTCTCAGAGGTAATTTTAGATAAGACTAAGTTTATTTATTCATTTATTTTTTCAGTTCTATAGGTAATTGGATACAGTAGCAGATACTTTCAAAGCTTTAAGAGTTATATCGCTCAGCATCAGGGAAATCCAAATCAAAACCTCAATGAGATACCACCTCACACCAGTCAGAATGGCTAAAATTAACAAGTCAGGAAATGACAGATGTTGGCGGGGATGCGGAGAAAGGGGAACCCTCCTACACTGTTGGTGGGAATGCAAGCTGGTGCAGCCACTCTGGAAAACAGTGTGGAGGTTCCTCAAAAAGTTGAAAATAGAGCTACCATATGATCCAGCAATTGCACTACTGGGAATTTACCCCAAAGATACAAAAGTAGGGATCCGAAAGGGTACGTGCACCCCGATGTTTATAGCAGCAATGTCCACAATAGCCAAACTGTGGAAAGAGCCAAGATGTCCATCGACAGATGAATGGATAAAGAAGATGTGGTATATATATACAATGGAATATTATGCAGCCATCAAAAGGAATGAGATCTTGCCATTTGCAACGACGTGGATGGAACTGGAGGGTATTATGCTGAGCGAAATGAGTCAAACAGAGAAAGACATGTATCATATGACCTCACTGATATGAGGAATTCTTAATCTCAGGAAACAAACTGAGGGTTGCTGGAGTGGGGGGTGGGGTGGGAGGGATGGGGTGACTGGGTGATGGACACTGGGGAGGGTATGTGCTCTGGTAAGCGCTGTGAATTGTGCAAGACTGTTGAATCTCAGATCTGTACCTCTGAAACAAATAATGCAATATATGTTAAGAAAGAAAAAAAGAAGAACAAGAATGTAGCAGGAGGGGAAGAATGAAGTGGGGGAAATCGGAGGGGGAGAAGAACCATGAGAATCGATGGACTCTGAAAAACAAACTGAGGGTTCTAGAGGGGAGGGGGGTGGGAGGATGGGTTAGCCTGGTGATGGGTATTGAGGAGGGCACGTTCTGCATGGAGCACTGGGTGTTATGCACAAACAATGAATCATGGAACACTATATCTAAAACTAATGATGTAATGTATGGGGATTAACATAGCAATAAAAATTTTAAAAAAAGAGTTATATTCAAAAGGAAACATGTTTTCTCTAACTTGGGCATGAAAGTACATTTGTTGCCAATTTACACTGATGGTTTCCAAATGGATATTCAGTGACAACCATCAGAAAATTTGTTTTTGACAGATAATTAAAGAGAACTCAAAGACAAATAAATGAAATAGTTTATAGCTCCTATTGTGGATTTCTATTAAAAAAAAAAAAAACTATACTTACACAGTTAAACAAGGTGATGCATTTTACTTCCTTACTGTTCTATAGTTATTTTATATTATTTCCATGAGATAAACACTGTAAGTCCACTTGTTTATATGTTGGCCTTTTAGGAAGGAAAAGAGAAAAACAATGTTGTCAGGATTACAATGCAGCCAGCTGAGAGACAGAAATAAATACCTTTCTAACAATGATCACAGGCTGGAGGGATGGAGCAGCATCTCATTAATAGGCAGGGAGCCAAAATGGATGTGAAGGAATTGCACAATATAAAGTAAATTTTTGACTATGTTTTCGTCCATTAAAAGAAAAAAAGGAAGGAAGGAAGGGAGGAAGGAAGGGAGGAAGGAAGGAAGGAAGGAAGGAAGGAAGGAAGGAAGGAAGGAAGGAA
>NW_022589711.1:76262242-76262342 GCF_004348235.1 Phoca vitulina | reverse complement strand
GAAGGAAGGAAGGAAGGAAGGAAGGAAGGAAGGAAGGAAGGAAGGAAAGAAAAAAAGAAAGAAAGAAAGAAAGAAAGAAAGAAAGAAAGAAAGAAAGAAA
>NW_022589711.1:76167210-76262232 GCF_004348235.1 Phoca vitulina | reverse complement strand
TTTCTTTCTTTCTTCTTTCTTTCTTTCTTTCTTTTTTTCTTTTTCTTTCTTCTTTCTTTCTTTCCTTCTTTCTTTCTTCTCTTTCTTCTTTCTTTCTTTCTTTCCTTCTTTCTTCCTCCTTTCCTTTCCTTTCCTTTCCTTTCCTTTCCTTTCCTTTCCTTTCCTTTCCTTTCCTTACCTTTCCTTTCCTTTCCCCTTCATGCTCATGGCTCAGGTGCCCCCCTCCCTGCCCTCGGCTCACACACTCTCTAAAATAAATAAATAAGTCTTTAAAAAAATAGTTTAAAAAAATATTAAATGAAAGTCTCTTTCCTTTCCTTTCCTTTCGTTTCCTTTCCTTTCCTTTCCTTCCCTTCCCTTCCCTTCTCTTCCCTTCCCTTTCCTTCTTTCTTCCCCCACTATTAGCTTTGTAGTTAAACCTCCTGTTGATCCTTACCCTTCCTACAGACTACAAAGCACCTCTTTGATTTAAATTTTTGAAGTCTTCATGCAGAATTGTATTCCAGCATTGCTGGTTGTTTTCAGCAAGAGGACAGGTCCAAATTACTTTTCTACCATTATCTGAAGTGGAAGTAGTAATTAGATCATTTCATTGGTAAATTCTATGAAAATGGGTATTTGGAAATGTTTCCATAATAACGATTTTAATATTAAAAAAATCACCTATAAAACTTTTATAATTTAAAGTTTATTAAAACTGGGACACCTGGATGGCTCAGTAGGTTAAGCGTCCAACTCTTGATTTCTGTGCAGGTCATGATCTCAGGCTCATGAACACAGTGTCCTAGGATCCAGCCTTGAGTCTGGGCTCTGCCCTCAGCAGGGTGCTTGCTTCTCTTTCTCTCTTTCTCTCTCTTTCCCCCCATGCCCCCCCACCTGCTCACACACTTCCTCTCTAAAATAAATAAATAAGTCTTTAAAAACGTAGTTTAAAAAAACTATTAAATGAAAGTCTCTAATTCTTTTGTGAGGTTCTTACAAAAGAAAAAATTCAGATTTTTACTTTTTAAAAATTATGAAAATGCTTTCTATTTAGTTTGTGAGACTGTTTCAAAGCCATGGACACTAAACTTTACTAGCTGGAATCCAATAAAAATTGTTAAATAATTTATGGATCAGACCGAAAATTAAAGATTACGATTGAATAAACACAGACAATAATAGGATTCTTCCATCTAGATCTATGCTTTTTTGTGAACCGTTTTTTGTATCTGAAGAAGTCCCAAATATTGAAATAAAATAACTTAAATTCATGGTATCACAAAATGACGAAGCGAAATTTTCAAAAATGTTAAAAGGTAATTGTCAGAAAAAAGTAAAATCATGATTCTTATATAGATATAAAAATGAACACACGTTAAGGAATTTATTTTCCTCACATGCTATAAAGGAACCAGGCAGATGTTATAACCAGTTCAAAAGAAAAGTCAAAACAGCACACACTTACATGAAATAAAGGAATTTTGAATGACTTGCAAATGGATACAAAACTGATTTTCCACAGAAAAGTAGGATTGGGGAAGGGTGAAGACTCAGTTAATTCATATCACGTGGGATAGAATTGCCAAGATAAGTAAGAG
Organism: Phoca vitulina; assembly: GCF_004348235.1. Classification (NCBI taxonomy): domain Eukaryota; kingdom Metazoa; phylum Chordata; class Mammalia; order Carnivora; family Phocidae; genus Phoca; species Phoca vitulina. The sequence continues at coordinate 76,260,652 of NW_022589711.1, read as the reverse complement.
AATCTGATAATCTACCGTATATGCTACAGAAAATGCATAATTTTCCATTGAAAAGCAATTTTTCTTCTACAAGAGTAATCAAGTGTATGGAATCACAGCATTCACAAAAGCAAGCACACACATAGATTCACACACCTTTTCTAATAGGTTTGTATCATAAATAGATGTCGAATCAGCATCTAGTACACCTGAAACTAATATAAAACTCTATATCAACTATACTTCATAAAAAGAGAAAAAGAGGTTATAGTGACCAAAACCCTACACTTGCTCTATTTTGATATTGAGAAATAGAGGTTCAGCTTCAGATCTGGAGTGGTACTAATTCCAGGCTCAGGACTTTTTTCAGGTCTGTAAAGTGACTTCTGTATTTTCACCCTTCTGGTCCTTTTCATCAAATGTTACCTTGCAGGGCCAATTTAACGTCTTTAAGGTAAATGTTGGTTGGGGTAACATGCATGATCATTTGAACAAATGTAAATTTACCCTGGTTCACTTTTATAAATCCTAGTTTTCTTTATCCCTCTTTTAAAATTTGTTTCAATTTTGTGTCCTGATAACGGTTATTCGATCTAATTTTCATCTTGCTTAAAGAAAAGCATGTTAAGCTTGTTCTTACTGTGTTTTATTAAAATTAAACAAACAATATGTTAGAATATAAATGTTATTTTTAAAAAAGATTTTATTTATTTATTTGAGAGAGAGAGTGAGAGAGGTCACAGAGGGAGAGGGAGAAGTAGACTTGCTGCTGAGCTGAGAACCCGATGCAGGGCTTGATCCCAGGACCCTGGAATCATGACCTGAGCCAAAGGCAGACGCTTAACTGACTGAGCCACCCAGGAGTCCCAGAGCCATTGAAATCCAGCAGAGCTCTGGCACACTTTAGAATTGCAGTTTACCCTGGTGGTTTCAACTGGAGGCAATTTTGCCTACTGGGGGATATTTGGCAATGTCTGGAGATATTTTTGGTTGTCATAACTAGGGTTGTGGGGTCAAAAGGATGTATGCTATTGGTATCTAGTGGGCAGAGGCTAAGGATGAGACTAAACATCCTATGGTGCACAGAATGGCTCAGCACACCAGACCTATTTGGTCCAAAATGTCAATCATTCTACTATCGATTTACTTGTGGTGTAATATCATAATGATACTAATAAAATCTACACCATAAGACTAGAGTTAGTGTATAAACAATATGCAGTATACAGAAAGCCATTCTATAATGGTGCTTATGATCGTTATTGGAAGAAAAGGACACCCACAAGGCATTTAGGCCTCCCCAGGAGGTTCTGGCTTGATAGGTACATTTATATACATCACAAATATGTGAAACTATTATTGTCACTTTCTTTAGGAGAACAGTGAGACTGGAGATGTTCTCTGACTTGACCAAGGTCACAAACCTATTATATGTTTGAGCCGAATTGACTCTTTTGTTTTTATTTTTTTTGTCTAAAACAACAGGCTTATTCAACCTTTACAAATGTTGCAATTACCTAATATAACTTATTCAGATAATAATTAGTCCACTGCATTAGGGGTGATTGTATTAGAATTGTTTTTTTTTTTTTCAAGTCAGAATTTATTTTATATTGTTCCTCTAAATATTTTGAACATTACAATTTCGATCCCACACTAAATTAACTCAGGTTTTAATCACTGAGATGAGTGCAAAATGTGTTCTGTTGTTTTGGTCTTTTCTTTGTTTTTTGCTTTTAAGTGATGAAAATGAAACTAGCTGTTGTACCTGGGACCTAGGAGTGTATTGAACACCTGGTGAGTATAAACTTACTTCCCACATCTATTTCTCATTTTTGAATGTCTTTGATCTTTCACAGAAATATCCATAATCTCTAACACATAAACTTAATTTACAAAAAAGGCATAAGTCATTCTAAATACTTTTATTTTTTAATTTAAAGGCATTTTAAATTTTGAAATTTCAATGCATCTCACTTCGATGCCTAGTGCTTTGTCTTACAAGCAAACCAAGGACTTGAATAATTACATTCTCAACAGGTGCAGAGTGGAATTATGTGAGAGAGGTTACTTTAAATAAGGATAAAGGGTTGTATCAACCATCTGCTGAAAACATTTCTCGCTTTTATATTCATAACTCCCATGAATGTGTCTGTAATATCGAAAAACTTAAAACATTGGCCATTGTCAGATGGAAAAATTATACCTTAAAAGAAACACACATGGGATTATGACTATTACTATTATTTCAAAAGCATTGTTTTCAAAGGTTAAACTTCATCATAATGGAATTATGGAATAATTCCTTAATGGAATGGAATTAAGTTATAGTATTTTTTTTTAAAGATGGAATTATAGTTCAACATTGATTTCATTTATTTAATTAATTTTTTTTTTTAGAGAGAAAGGGTGCCCTTCAACGTTGATTTTATTGACTTTAGTTTCACCAGGTCTTTAGTTTCTTATATTCTCAACTTCTTTGGGAAATGAAGTTAGGGGAGTAGGAAACATATATATTAAAAATCATAAATAATAAATATTTTTCTTTAAAAAAGAAGCAAATATAATAAGAGCTATGCATTTTTAAATAAAACTTTCATACTTAAAATATTCTTCACAATTAGAACAAAATGATCAGAGTTTTCCCTTAACCAAAAGATAAAATCTGACATGTGATATATATGCACAGTGTTGAAAAACAGAGTACACCAGATTGAAGAATAGCAGACAAAAAAATGAATCAAACCTTGAAATAAAATCTGTCACTTTGAAACTTTAAAATATTTTTTAAAAATCATGCTAAATTTTGCACATGGTATTCTTTGACACATATTTCCCTTGAGGTAAAAACTATTTCAGATTTGTGAGTTACTTTTACATTTACAGAGAAGGTCACATTGGAAACCATAAAAATCTCAAGTCAATAAGCAAGTTTCTATGTATAATTCATTTTTGGTCTACTATATTCCTTTGCTTTATCTAGGTCTTAAACATTTCAAATGATATTGTACGAACCATGTTAAATGAGTATTCAGAACTGGGAAAGCAAGAATATTTTATGATCCAAGATTTGTAAGATAATAGGAAGATCAACTATTAATACAGTTGGCATCATCATCTCAGATCCAGTATCTAGCAGAAAAGTCGGCATTTTCTCCAGCTAACTTTTGTTAGCTGGAGAAAATAAAGATAACTTTTGGTTAAGGGGACGGTTAGCTGGAGAAAATAAAGAAAACTTTTGGTTAAGGGGATGGTTCTACATGAAAACTACCAATTTTAAACTATTGTTAAACAAATGTGGCATATTTTAAGCTATTGTTTTTTTTAATTAATTTTTTTTTGATGTAGTGTTCCATGATTCATTGTTTGCATATAACACCCAGTGCTCCATTCAATACATAATAAACATAATCATTTTGGCTAAGGATAGTATGTAATAAACTCTTTACAAAGATGTTAGTCATTACCATTCCATTTAGTGGCATATATATTAATTTTTACATATTACATATATTTCATGTATTTTATTTATATTTTATATTATTTTTAAAGATGTTTTAAAATTTTATTTTATTATGTTATGTTAATCACCATACATTACATCATTAGTTTTTGATGTAGTGTTCCATGATTCATTGTTTGCGTATAACACCCAGTGCTCCATGCAGAATGTGCCCTCTTTTTTTTTTTTTTTTAAGATTTTATTTATTTATTTGACAGAGAGAGAGATAGCGAGAGCAGGAACACAAGCAGGGGGAGTGGGAGAGGGAGAAGCAGGCTTCCCGCCGAGCAGGGAGCCCGATGTGGGACTCGATCCCAGGACTCTGGGATCATGACCTGAGCCGAAGGCAGACGCTTAACGACTGAGCCACCCAGGCGCCCTTAGAATGTGCCCTCTTTAATACCCATCACCAGGCTAACTCATGCCCCCACCCCCCTCCCCTCTAGAACCCTCAGTTTGTTTCTCAGAGTCCACAGTCTCTCATGGTTCATCTCCCCCTCTGATTTCCCCTGCTTCATTTTTCCCTTCCTGCTATCTTTTTTTTTTTTTTAAACATATAATGTATTATTTGTTTCAGAGGTACAGGTCTGTGATTCAACAGTCCCACACAATTCACAGCGCTCACCATAGCACATACCCTCCCCAATGTCTATCACCCAGCCACCCCATCCCTCCCACCCCCCACCACTCCAGCAACCCTCAGTTTGTTTCCTGAGATTAAGAATTCCTCATATCAGTGAGGTCATATGATACATGTGTTTCTCTGATTGACTTATTTTGCTCAGCATAATACCCTCTAGTTCCTATTTTAAACTATTGTTAAACAAAGTGTGGCTTACTCATTTTTTAATGACTATTTCATTAACTTAATATAACATACACTGTACAGTAAGTTAAAAATTTAGAAATATAAAATTAATATACTTGCCTTGAAAGCCATCTGAAGTGTCACACACTTAGAAAAGTAGTAGTCTGAAAAATAAACTACTTTTTCCCCCTGCAGAATAAAGGATCTGACAATGGAAAAATAATTTTATTAGAAAAGGATTTAAAGTCTTTTAATGGATGTTTCTTTCTAGGACCCTAGTGAAATTCATTTTTCAATGAAAACCTTCAAGTAAATGTTTACTTCAATAATCTGTTTTTAAAACATCTCTGATCTAGTAAATTGTTGGCTAGTCTGGGCAAGTACACCTATATAAGCCTTTGTATAAAAATATTTAAATTTAAAATTTCTGAGAACAAACTTACCCAGTTTTCTTAAAAAAAAAAAAAAAGGAAGAAAGAAGGAAAGATAGATTTCTGGAAATAGCGACCTTGGAGATTGGGCCATCTAATGTGTGTTAGCAATAACAAAGGGTAAATCATTTGGTATGTGCTCTATTTTTTTTCCTAGATATATCAATAAATAAAAGATCTTCTGTGTTTACATAGTGAAACTGGCTCAAATAGATTTGCCAAAACTTTTTATGTGACAATTTTCCTTTTGGTACCAATTTACTTGAACTCAATAGAAGATCTTGGAAAGTAAAGAGTTGTTTTTGTTGATAAGTCCATGGGTACTGTAACAATGTAATCAATGTTCCCGAGGCACAAAGTAAATGTGGAACCTGAGGGAAGCAGTGTGGCTGCTTAAAGTTAATGGCTAAATGATAAAATGTGTTAAAGTTAATCACTTTATTTATGTGGTCATTGATTTCCCTCACCACCCTTGTCAAGTATGCCACACTTAATAACCATTTCCCATCACTAGCCAATAAGAATTAAATATAGGCCCAGGAATAGGGAGAGAAATGTTCTCATCAGTTCTAGTTTTCTCAATATTCTTGATTCCCTTTTGCTGAAAACCTTTCGGAACAGCTTCATGACCCATTGCTTGACTTACTCATCATATTTTGTTTGCAGGGTATATTTTTCCTGATCAGAGTTTAGCCCGGCGTGAACTTACTATTTCGCATTTTAATGTAGGCAAGATAAGCATCAGTTCTAAGGGAGACAGTAAGGGTCTGTAATCATAATAGGCATCACTTACATGTCCAGCAGACTCTCTATGCAATGCGTGCTGTTGGTGACAATGTATCATGACCTTAGTCCTTATAGAGTTTATAATAAAACAGGGGAAACAGAAATGGCTCATCTATAACAATTATCTAAAAGTAAAGTGCTAAATTATGCAGCACTCATTAAAAACACACATGGAGGCCCAGAAACTATCTATTAATCCTGGCTGGACCAGTATGTGAAAGTATTACGGGGAGATAGAAACATTTAGAGAAAAGCCTTGCAGACATTGTACCTGGGTTGAAGTCCCAGCTCTGCCGTGTGCTACCTTCGTGACCTTGGCCAGGTTTTTCAACCCTCCATACCCTGGATTTCTCATCTATAAAATAGGAATAATATTATACCCAGCTCATGAGATAGTTAAAAGGATTAAATAAGATGTTGAATATAGAACAATTGGCACTCAACAAAAATTCGCCTTGTATAATGGGACGACAATATGAGTGATGAAGGTTCAATGAGAAATGGCCAGGCTTGTGTGATGAGTCAGTATTAAGCAGACCTAAGTTATAAGGATGGGTATTAATTCTTGGGAAGGTAAGATTTTTCCACTTCATGGGGGGTGTTGGAAGTGTACCCTTTCAGAAAAAACTGTCTGAAACTTGTAAATAAGGCTGTAACATATAGGTAAATATGGGTGGCATTTCATGCATTGGCTGAAGCCATCCAAGGATTATTTAGGGCCAGCCTGTCCAGTAAGATAGGAGTAGCCACATGGGGCTACTGTACACTTAAGTTATGACTTGTCTGAATTCAAAGGGCTGTGAGTTAAAATACAAACTGGGCTCCTAAGACAATATGAAAAAAATTCAAAATGTCTTCTTAGGTTTTTTTATATTGATTAGATGTTAAAATGACAGTCTTTTGGGCATATTGGGTTAAATAAAATATACTAAAATGAATTTCACCTCTTTATTTTTAATAAGCCCACTAAAAATAAAAATTGTGTGTGTAGTTCACATTATATTTTTATTGCAATGTGCTGGTCTAAGGGAATGTACTTAGTTCATGTTATTAATTATGACTGGTGAAAGGTCCTAGACTTTTTTTTTTTTTTAAAGATTTTATTTATTTATTTGACAGAGAGATAGAGAGAGAGCACAAGTAGGCAGAGAAGCAGGCAGATGGAGAGGGAGAATCAGGCTCCCCGCAGAGCAGGGAGCCCGATGCGGGACTCGATCCCAGGACCCTGGGATCATGACCTGAGCCGAAGGCAGCTGCTTAACCGACTGAGCCACCCAGGCACCCAGGTCCTAGACTTTTTGAAGTTACTTGCTAACTTCTAGATATTTGCCTAACAGAGATGCAAATAATTTTGGTTCAAAGGAAGAGAGAAACCTAAAGAGATGTGGCCTTGTGGACGTTAAACTGTTTCATATCTAACTCAGGAATTATATTTTATAATGTATAACATTTTTTTGTTGTCTGTATGTCCTAGCTTCTCAGATGCCCTTGGAACCAGTCATGACATCTTACCGATTCCCTCATTAATGTACAAGTTAAAAGAGTTTTATCTTTAAAGTTGTAAGTTTACGGGGCGCCTGGGTGGCTCAGTCAGTTAAGTGTCTGCCTTCGGCTCAGGTAATGATCCCAGGGTCCTGGGATCGAGCCCCGCATCGGGCTCCCTGCTCGGCGGGAAGCCTGCTTCTCCCTCTCCCACTCCCCCTGCTTGTGTTCCCGCTCTCGCTGTGTCTCTCTCTGTCAAATAAATAAATAAAATCTTTAAAAAAATAAATAAATAAAGTTGTAAGTTTACAATCATTACTTTACCAAAAAAAAGGAAGCCAAATTTATTGAGATTTGCAATAAAAAGCCCTTTCACTGTATATTGATACGGTAGAGAAATGAACAGAAGCTCTGAATTACTAACTGGGCCCTGGTATGTGCTACTTGAGGTGTGTAGATAGCTTAGCTTCTCTGAGCTGCTAAAAACATCTCTGTAAGTTGTGAGAATAATACTTAGTTCAAAAGGTTTGACTTAAATGATAATGTACTTTAAATATCCACCACAGTGTCTGAAATATAATGATACAGTAAATTATATTTTTGTTGTTATAATTAATATGATTTTAAAAATTTTTAAATAGAAAAACAAGCCAATAAAATAGTGTTTGATAAAAATTTTTAAAATGATATATGTAGAATAATGAAGAGAGAGGGACAGGTAATAGTGTGAAAAGCAATTTGGAAAACAGAGGATCAGCAGACCCAGACAGTTGGTGACAGCAGTAAAAAGAGAAATGGAAGGATGAATTCATTAGAGAGAATCAGCAAGATTTGATGAAATATTTTTTTTTTAATTTCAAACATTTTATTTAACCCGTTGATTAGGGAACAAGTAAGATGCTGACATCTGTTCAAAGGACAGTAAGGGCTGTAAAATAAAGAGCAAACATTAAAGAATGATGATACCATATATAGAATCATGAAATTCTGACGTGGAAGGTAGTTTGCTGAGAAACATTCTTCAGTTTTGCTCATGTTGTCTTCGAAGTAGAGGAAAATCCAAATGATGATTTTTAGTCTTCTAGAAATTCCTGTAAATAATAAAAGTAGGAACTTAAAGCAGTTGGGTTTCTTGGAGATCACTCTAAATGGCTCTGATATTTCAAACAATGAATGTGGGACCTCAGAGTAAGTGTAGGGAGATGGAAGAATAAAGCCTTATCTGAATGAAGAGGAAAGAGTATGGAAGTCAGGGAAGGGTATGCTAGAGAAGTACTGGTGGGAAAAGAAAATGCAGAATCACTACTTTTGAGTTTTATTTGTCATTCCTTATTAAAATAATATGATTAGCTTCTGTTTGCTATAATTTCCAGACTGAAATGTCTAACTTGCTTGTTTTATAATTAATGCAGTCTTCCTCACATAAAGCTAAATGCAGCTGGACCATAAATTTACAACAAACAATGCAGAGGCACTCAAGCTTCCAAAATCATGAGTTGTCTTTTAACCACGACAGAAGTATTCAATTATATTTCAACAAATGTTTTTATATTTTAAAATTTAGGTAAAAATTGTTTGCATGTGTTTGCAGCCTTTCTTAAAATGATGGATTTCTACCTTCAATTCTTCAGAAATTCTTCAATTCTATAAGAAAATATAACATTCAGATAAAACATGGATGTCAAGTTAGCACAATATTAATGAGTCTAATGTCATAGCAGAGGAATGTTTTCACATATAGACTTAAGCAAAAAGTCTATCATTTAAAGTTCAAGGTTAAGCATTTTAGTCATTAGTTCTCAGATTTAGCTGTGCTGTTATTAATGCAGATGACTAAGATCTTACTTTTTTATTGGAATAAGAAAAATAAGAAAATGGTAGCATTAATGAAACAGAAATGTTTAAGAAATATTTGTTAAGATTATCCCCTCTACATGACTGGCTTTGTTTTCAATTATTTCCCATCTTCATTATAATCCAAAAAATTAATACTCCTTTACTTAGCAATAATGTGCTTGTATTTCTGTAGCTCACATGCCAGAAATTTCAGCCGCTCTCCCTGAACTTTAATTAGAGTCTTCAAACCCTACTCAGTAAGGAATTAACCTTAATCCATTTTGAATTCTTTCAGAGAACATATGGCAGTGATGACTTGTAGCATATCATGGATAAACATACTTTATTGAAATTATAATTATCATTAAATCAAAAGAATATTTAATAGGATGCAATGTTAAATATCACAATATAAAAAATCATAATCAAGAAAACATAGGCTCCAAAAGATTCTTTGTAATTATTGTCTATTCAACATACAGTCAATAAAATTTTTCAAATTGGGTTTACTGTTTCTTTCTTTTTAGACTATTCCCCTGGTGGAATATACTTAGTGTAGTAAAGATGAATGGGATGGCTAATCCACCATTGATAAACATGGTATTATGTTTCCTTTGTTTAGAAACTACTGTGGCTATTTGTTGAAATGCATTTCACAAATGTGAGAGTATAGAGCCAGGAAAATAATAAGTTCCATGGAATATACTTCTGAGTCTTTCTACATTACCAAATTTTCTACCTTCTAATACAACCAAGAAATAGCATGAAGCAAAAAAACAAAGTAAGCCTCTGGATATCTGGATTAACTCATTATAATAGGAATGTTACAATTAAGTGGCATTTCCTTGATTAAAACCAATTTATCCTTGGAAAATCTACAGAGGATTAGTAAGATTTGTCAATTTTTTATTTTATTCTACCAATTTAGTTGCCTCAAGGAATCCAAACTAAAGTTCTGTAGCAGTTAAAGATGCTTTTAAAAATTGACAATCACTTCATTTTCACATGATAGAAGTTGTTAATAAAACATATTACATTAAAACAAATATTTTACTTGCTCTGCAAATTCAGTTAAGCTCATGTGAACATATTAAATTTAATATTTTATACCACGATACCACTGCGGCATAGGAATAGTATAAAACAAAACAAGCTAATAGATATCTAATAGTCACAATGCAGACTCTAAAAAGAATGGACCCTAAGATAATATAGTTTTTGTTTCTGTTTTTTCTAAAATGAGTGATAGACACATAAATTTTAAAGCACTGGATTTTTAAAGTAATGAATATCTCTGGAAAAGAAAGAATGGATTAAATTTACAACAGCAAAAATGACTTGCGTGTTTCTAGCATGTGCTCGAATTAGACTTCGCCAGAGACAAGAAAGTGTTGTATTCATAGCACTACCTACACCATTCCTTTCTCACATGCTCATAGGTCAGTTACTGAAGAGAAGCTGGCATCCGAAAAAATGGGATGCCAGTCTGTTTCCACATTCATGGGGTGCTTGTATCAAAATACCAAAATGTTCTTCTTTCTTGAAAGCCATATTACACACTCTTTTTCAAGGGGAAGCCTGTTTAACACATAATACAGCTCATCTATCTTTACATTTTGACTAATTGAGTCATATAATTTTTAAAAAGAAAATAAAAGACTATATAATTTCATTTAATTTCAATGGTAAATAATTTACTTTTATAAATTCCAGGTGTTTAAATGACCTTTTAGATCTTTAGGGCTTTCTCATTCTTAGGATTAGCAGAATAGTAGTGATTTCATAAAAGTGTAGTTTAAAATTAACACCCATTTCATAAAGCCTTTAAAGAATTTTGGTAAATCAGTGAATGTCAGTAAGTTCTTGGAGAAAAGAGAAGAAATATTTTAAAAACATTTATTATATCCATACACTTTTAAGAGAAATAACATCAATTTCATTGTACGATAATTATGGGATAGACAATTTTCCTTTAAGCACACATTTTAAGCCTGTAGGAAATTTTTATAATGTATTTTCTTCTTACATAGTGTAAGGACAATTTAAAAATAGGAGGCTTAATTCTCCCTCTTGAAAATAAGGAAAGAGATCCCCTTTTCTTCCTTTTTCCAGGGCATTTATTTACTTTAGAAAACTTACAATTGTAGTACTTGCTCCTCTCTTTGAAATATAGGTAAACACTTCTGATAATTAAATAGACCTTTTGTCAGCTTTATAACCCAATAATGTCTTTCTCAAAGATCTGGAAACATCAAGGGAAATAGTACCCCCTATCTCCAAGTCTCTGTGGAAGGGTAGGAGTGGGCACCTTGCTCCAACTTACAGAACTACCTCTGTCATAAAGATGTAAGAAATTTGTTTTCCCTCCAGATAAAGCCAATCAGCCAATACAGGTGGTCACCTCAATTACCAGGTAAAGTTTGAATAAACTATATGCAACTGTTGGTGCTGTCAAGTTCTCTTATTTGAGAACTGGGTATGGTTTATCTTGAGAACATGTATGCAGTGGTTGTTTCTACTAGACTGTATAGAGGGGGATATTTCTTTTTATCCTTGAAACCTCTTAGCAGATTGCCTGTGAAAGCTTATTCAATAATAAAACTTTTTTTTTTTTTTTTCACCTCTACTATCTTTGTGGAGAGGATTTTCTGTGTTGAAAGAAGATTTTGTTTTTAGTTGTAGTTCCCCAACAATAGCAACTATAGAAACTCTTTGTAAGTTAAACAGCAAGATACAGCTGAAGGTGTTTTCAAGAATAGTGATATGGGAATGCAACCGCAAATGTAGTGAACATAGACGATGAGGCAGTGATTTTTCAATCGGTGTGGCGTGACGATTTTATGTTCATGATGACATTAGTTAGGAGGCTAGGAATCCATTGTTCCCATTGGAAGACATGTGAAGCAGAAAAGTCACCTTTCTAGTAGTCTCCCTCTAAATGTAATAGTTAATGTTCCATTCTTGCAGTTATTCTCAGCTTCAAATCACTCTTTTTAGAAATAGGCAAGTTTTGGCACACTGTTCAAGTTGATAACATGCTTTTTTTAAAAAAAGGCACACATTTTCTTTGAGCATTTCAGTCTCTGAGATTTTAAAAATAAAGTACTCAACTTTGCTTTCCATTTCCACAATTAAAGTGTCTTTACTTCAAAACCTGTTCAGTTTTCTTTGTAAAAAATCTGTGATTATGTGTATATGTCACTACAAAATTGACTATACTCATCATGTAATTAATAAATTTTAATAAGTTATTTTTTGAGAATTAATAGGTATTTTCCGAGATTCCCCTATATCTAATAATACCTTGTACTTATTATTAGAAACACAGGGTTTTTCTCTATAATCTGATCTTTCCAGATTGGAACACTGTATGAAATTATTGACTTATCCAAATATGAATTATGTATGATATTTTAAAAAATCCTCAAGATAATCCGGTTTCAAATATATTCTTTACTTATTCACTAATTGATAATGCCATATTAATTGAGCATTTGCCATGAATATACTGAATACATTGTAATTTGTATTCAATTATATAAATTTTGAAAATTTTCAACAAATTAAAGACTTTTAGATATTTGATACCACAAAAATTCAGATAATTTTTATCACTGAAATTTTTTTAATATGAGAAGAGTATGAAACATAAGTTTATTATTGAGTAAATGTTTTGTGTAATGGAAAAGTATCTAAGATACAAATTCACTTTAGAATTTAATCTCACATATGGTCAGAGGATTGCCTTTGACACAGTGCGTTATTTAATTAATTGATTAATTTATTTATTTATCGTGGCAGTGGAAGCATAAGAATTACAGTTGGAAATTTGTCTTGAAAATTGTTGTGGTTGCCTGGGTGGTTCAGTTGGTTAAGCACTCAACTGTTGATTTCTGCTTAGGTCATGATCTCAGGGTTGTGAGATCATGCCCCATGTGGGGCTCCGCACTCAGTGGGGAGTCTGCTTAAAGATTCCCTGCCTCTGCCTCTCCCTCCTGCACATGCACATGTGTTCTCTCTCTCTCAAATAAATAAATAAATCTTTAAGAAAAAGAAAATACTAAGAATCAAGATGATTCCATCTATAGATTCCATCTATAGATTCCATCTATAGTATTAACATATAATAACTCAAGATGTACTTGTGGTTTTTTTTAAAGATTTTATTTATTTGAGAGAAAGAGAGAGATTGAGAGAATGAGTGGGAGGAGGGGCAGAGGGAGAAGCAGTCTCCCTGCAGGGAGTGGGGCGCAGGACTCGATCACAGGAACCTGGGATCATGACCTGAGCCAAAGGCAGACGCCTAATGACTGAGCCACCCAAGTGCCCTTTTTTTTTTTAAAGATTTTTTTTTAGGGCGCCTGGGTGGCTCAGTTGGTTAAGCGACTGCCTTCGGCTCAGGTCATGATCCTGGAGTCCCGGGATCGAGTCCCGCATCGGGCTCCCTGCTGAACACGGAGCCTGCTTCTCCCTCTGACCCTCCCCCTCTCATGCTCTCTCTATCTCATTCTCTCTCTCAAATAAATAAATAAAATCTTTAAAAAAAAAAAAAAAAAATTTTTTTTTTTTTTTTTTTTAATTTTCTCTCAGGCGTCTTTAAACATGCTTAAAGATGCTTAACTGACTGAGCCACCCAGGCACCAAAGATGTACTTGTATTTTATAAACTATTATAACAAGGCCACATTCAGATCATCAATTTGTTCATTACAAGATTTATTTTTTACATTTTGAGTAATTTGTAAAAGCGAACTTTTCTAACTCCCCAAATATTTGAACTGAATTTTGTTAGGAATATCCTTTATCAAAATAAAGAGCAAGTGCAGATTTTTTCTAAAGTGTTTACAATAAGACACTCACATGTAAAACCATAGGTTTTTATGTCGAAGACTATCTGGTATCTGGGCCAATGAATACAAACAACTGAACAGTGTCTTTGTGAAAGCTCTCTTGACTCTTGAAGATGATCAATGAGAGGTAACTAACCAGGATATGCAGATACTGTGTCTTAGGACCATATATATTTACTGCATGAAAATTGTTGTCTGAAGAAGAGCAAAGTCTATGTTCTTTGCAGGGTACATGTGCCCACTTCCCCTATTGTGTTACACGTGGCCCACTTCACGTAATGACCCTAACCCATTGGGCCCTGAGGGCATAGTGGTCTGCGACTCTCTTCTTAGACTCAGTGCCTCAACTTGTATGCTGTTTTCTCTCTGCAAGGCTCTTCTCTTCCAACTTAGCCTAACATGTATATGCCCAAATGTTCTTACTTTGAAGTATCAAGTATGATCTCACTTGTTCTCTCTCTTCTCTCTCTCTCTCTCACACACACACACATCTCTATATTACATCTTACACCCCACTGCCCAGCAGGAGGTGACTGATGAATGAATAAATATATATCATATACACTATGAGTTTCCTGTCTTGATTCTCCCAACATGATGTAATCTTTCCTTATTTTGAACTGTCATACTTCTTTGTGTTCAATCTTCATTGGCACTATCATTTTGATTGTATTTTAAACTAAATTTTGTACTTCCCCCTAGGTAGTGAAAATTACTGGGTTGGGGCTCTACTTTATTCCTTTTTAATTAGCTTATAACCGCACACATAGTAGGAATTCTGTGAGAATTTTTTAAAATTAAATTGCTATAAGTAGAGTGCATCAATGTACCACATAATTTAAAAGTAAAATATACTTATGGAAGAGTAAAATTGGAATTGTTTTCTGAATTATTTAGAACAGTGAAAAAGAATGAAAAGAGCTGAAATAGAGATAAGTCCATATGATCAGTAAAAACAAGATCACCTTATTTTAAAGTTCAAATATGAAGATATCAAGAGTCAAGTTAATTTTTTGACTAAGTTTCACTGAATAAAAATAGTATTCCAAAGTTAAAAAAATACTGAATATCTAGCATTATTCCTAGATGATCCTAATAAGGATATATTTTATAGAGCAGTGCTATAAATACACATTATAATAATATAAAATAAAACTTTACTAATTTTAAACTTAAGGGACCAAGACAAGGAAGCAGTTTAAAATCAAGTAGGTTGGAGATACAAAAGGTCTTATTTTTTGCTGCCAGAAATTTGAGAAATTAACACACCTCCTTCTTAAAAAACAAAGAAAAAAAAAACCCAAAAAGCTCATGAATGATTCTGATTTTTTATGGAAAAGGCTGAATGGTCATAAAAAACTATACTTTATTTGTAACCTCCTGTCTGCCCACTCCTTTCAATTATTTAAAAGTTAGATATTTTTCTTCTTATTTATGGTATATTATAGACATTTTAAGCTTATAACTTGATCTAACTTGGCATTTGGAACTAGAAAGAAATACCCAGGTGGGTCTTACGGAGTGACAGCATGAGCAGCTTGGCAAAAAGTCTTACCCAAAGAGGAATCTATAAACTGGTCAAAATTAGAAAAGACAATTTTTCATAGTCTCTGGAGATTGACTCACAACAAATTGAGAAGCATTTTTTCAACAAGGTCTCTGGATACTTAGTAATAAGAGTGAAAGGCAATAACCTTTGAGTTGGGGGCTCACTCCCACTGAAATTCCTGGTGTGGAAAAGCTATTCCAGCAGGCTCAGAAAACAGTGGTAGATTCCATCTTCCCCAACTCTACCCTACAAAAGATCTAGATTGGGTGGATGATGGTAGTCAGGCAATGGTCCCTTTCTCCCACCCTCAACTGCCACTCTCTAGGGAAGGTTTGGCAAGGCAGCTGGCTGGTAAAGAGTGCAGGCTCCCTTTCCCCCCAGCTCTATGTTGGGGAAGAGCTATCCTGCATACTTTATTTTCATAAGGTAGACTAGAAGGTCCCTTGCAAGTGTTTTAAGGACAGATTGGTTGACAGAAGTTTATCCTCATAAGAAAGTAGTGTTGAGATAGAAAACTTTCACAGGACAAATTTAACTTTCTTTGCAGGAAGAATTGTCAAAAGAGGTTTTTAAAAATGCTCAATTGTTTACTTCTTGCTTCAATTTTATTACTTTCAGAGAGAAATTGAATGAATGAGTTTTTAGAAATTAATTAAAACTGTTGTTATCTTACCTTATTAAGACTGAAAGATTATTCTGTGCTTCAATAAAAATCAAAAGAAAATCTGTCAAGTTTTGCATGCTTTTACCATTTTCCCTCCCCAGTTAAAAACTGTGAATTCTGTTACTTTTGTTTAAGGCTTAAGATACTAAAACATTTTTTTTTTTTCCTTTAACAAATATAGGGAGAAAGTTCTAGAGGGATCTGGTAATGCTCTTGTCTCTGATAGTCTCTCGAGGCAAATGTGAACCTGAGGCTAAGTAATAAAATAAAGAAACATTTGAAGAACTGGGTCCTTAGAGGTATGTATTTTTCTACCTCCTCAAAACTATATAATTGCTTCTTGAGAGCAGCAAGAATATTTGAATATTTAGTTTCTTCCAAAAATAAATATTTTTTTCTCCTCATCAAGTTACTATACTGTAGTGTTTCCTCTTTTGCTAACACTGTCTGTCTTGTCTTATAGTGATCTATGAACATGCTTTAGGTTGTCTTGCTTGCTATATGTACACAATGCATAAGTGTGTGTGTGTGTGTGTGTGTGTGTGTGTGTGTAATAACTTAGAGAATTTGGTCCATATCTCAGTATTTAATAATGAAATTACAAAGGAAATCAAATACTTGGTCAATGTTCAATAAAATAGCTTAACAAAGACCAAATATATTATGTGCTTTAAGCTATTAATAAGGACAAAATAATATTAAGCTTTCAATTAAGTTTTATATGGAAACTCTAATAAATAAAGTATTTTCTAAAAAGAGACAAATAAATATTTGATTTAGAATTTGGCTGCACTATAAAGCAATTTGAGGGGAAAATTCTCTAAGATAATATCAGAGATTAGGTCAAATACTTTTGTACAATACATCAGATGATGGACTGTATGCTATTTATCCTTTTCATATACACAATGTACATCATGTTGAAATATGTGTAAATGTAAAAACTTTAATAATTACATATAGAAATAATTATTTAGAGTTCTTATAGTGTATTTATACTTTAAAAATTCCTCATGATTAGACAATATTTATTTAAACAACAATGGTTGAGATGGGGATAACCCAAGGACAATTTCTGGTGGCAAATATACCCAGACGTTCAAAACAAGAGTTTTTAATCCAGTTAGTTATTAAATGCCAAGTCATGCCTAACAGTGGCACATTTCTCAAGCTAAAAATTCAAGATTTATCCTATATATAAATAAAAAATTCTATTATATTATTAGAGGATGTAATATTCGGGTTAATGGAATATATTAACAAGGTGATTAAATAATATGGCAAACTAATTTTAACCATGATTGTTAAAAATCATGTGTACGTGTATATACTAGTAAGTTAGCAATTAATGGCAAATACTAATTTTAAACAGAAGCAGCTGTTTTTGAAGACTTGACAGTATTGTTACCTCAGTGACTGAAAGCAAATATGTGTTTTCTTTCCTGTTGCCATGTTGTTATGCTTATCTGTCAGGCTGTCAGGAACTTGAGTATTGCAAAAGTAACACTTTTCCCATCTGCTGAAGTCTCCAGATATCACTCGTGTCAGTTTTAAACATTAATAATTTCTTCTTAAAATTTCTTTTTCTACCTCACCCAAGAAGGAAACATATTTCATACACTGTAAAAAAAAAAATTAAAGGAAAGAGAAAACAAGATAGTGGTTACATTTGTGGCAAGCTTTTCTTTTTTAGAGATTTATTTATAATTGTTTGATTAAGAATTCCCCTCTTCTACCATCTCTTATCCCACACATTTCTTGAAGTCTCAGATGTTTTATTTTCCTTTTAACAAAACCCCACAGGGACAGTCACTCTGCTTTTATGTGTATGTATATTTGAATGATACCAAGAATATTAGCATGTCTTCCCTTCTGGCTGATACACATATTTGTGAAATATTTCATAGTTTTGTATTTACTTTGTAAAAGAATCTTTGAGCCATACACTTATGATTTGTATACTTCTCTGTATGTATATTAATCCTTTAATATAACAAATTTACTTCAAAAATTACAAGAGATGGGATTTTAGAATGAGAAGATAGGATGTGCTGAACCAGGTTTGAACATTGGCTCTTGAAAGGGCATCTTTGCTTGACTTTTTCAAGGTGAGCAGGATGGCTGTCTGAGAGCTGCATTCTAAGTCTGGCTCAATAGCAGCTGCGTGAATCACTGTTTCAGAAAACAATTTAAATTTAAACTTTTGAAGAAATATTTCCTCTTTTCCTTTTCTTGACCACCTTCCTTTATCCTCAGCTCCAGACTCCATTTGGCTTTCTTCCCCTCTGTCCTTTTCCACCATGCTGGTACTTCACCATGTTATTGTGGGTTTTCAGCATTTCAGAAAATCTGATGTAAGTTTTGGTAAACTGTGGATGGTTGTGAAAGGAAAGAACAGTTGACTGACTTTAAAATGTCCAATATCAACTTATCATCCATAAATATTGTGGAGTAGTTAATAATGAAGAAGTACAATCATATATATCTTATGAAGTGCTGTTTAAAGAGGCTTTCCAATTAATAAGTAAAGTATCATATTCAAAGCAGTGTATTGCACCCTTCCTCCCTCCTTCTCACCTCTTCCTTCCTTCCTTCCTTCCTTCCTTCTTTCCTTCCTTCCCTCCCTCCCTCCCTGCCTCCCTTTCTTTCTTCTTTCTTTCTTTCTTTTCTTTCTTTCTTTTTCTTTCTTTCTTTCTTTCTCTTTCTTTCTTTCTTTCTTTCTTTCTTTCTTTCTTTCTTTCTTCTTTCTTTCTCTTTCTTTCTTTCTTTCTTTCTTTTTCTTTCTTTCTTTCTTTCTTTCTTTCTTTCTTTCTTTCTTTCTTTCTTTCTTTCTTTCTTCCTTCCTTCTTTCCTTTTCCTTCCTTCCTTCCTTCCTTCCTTCCTTCCTTCCTTCCTTCCATCCTTCCTCCCTCTCTTTCTTCTTTCTTTCTTTCTTTCTTTCTTTCTTTCTTTCTTTCTTTCTTTCTTTCTTTCTTTCTTTCTTCTTCTTTCTTTCTTTCTCTTTTTCCTTCCTTCCTTCCTTCCTTCTTTCTTTCCTTCCTTCCTCTCTCTTGCTTGCTTGCTTTTTCTTGATAGTCTCAACTCTCTACACTTTCCTTTCAAATTTTGCTTATTTTAAACTATCTGGAAAATAAATATGGTATTTTACAAGTTTCAGATATTGGTATCTCTTATTGGCTAAACTTAGGTTCTCCCCAATTTAAATACATGAAGCTAGTTTACTCATTTTAGCATTGAGATGGCTTCAGATAAATTCCAATAAAACATTAAAAAAAAAAAAACAACAGCAATTATCCTGGAGGCAATGGATTCATATAGGTAGTCACTGCATTGCCTTTTTTTACTCTCGTTATATTTTCCCTAGTTTGAAGTTCCCTAATCATTTGTTTATTTTATTTTAGAAGTTTCTTAAAAAAGAAGAACTCTTTCTTTAAACTCTATATGCCACCAACAAAGTAATCTTTTTTTATTTTTAAGATTTTATTTATTTATTTTAGAAAGACAGAGATAGCAAGAGAGAGCACAAAGGAGGAGGGAGAGGGAGAAGGGGAGGAGAGGGAGAAGCAGGCTCTCTGCTGAGCAGGGAGCCAACAGGGGGCTCACCTGAGCTGAAGGCAGTTGCTTAACCTACTGAGCCACCCAGTTGCGCCCAAAGTAATCTTTAAAAATACAGAATGGTGCCTCTCACCTGTTCACTAGTACCTGATGGCTCAGGACAGAATCTAATGTAGTGCATGAAAATTATGCAAGCCAGCATAACAAATAAGCCCTGAAATATTAATGGCTGGGTAAAACAGATTCTCACTTCCTGGCTTGACAAAATAAATTCAAGGATCCAAGATGACAGAAGTTCTCTAACTTCAGAACTTGGTTCTGGTCATCCCAACCACCTGCAGTAGAAGATGAGATAATACTGTACATGAGGTTTATATTGGCCAAGCTTTAATGTGGAAAGTAAAAGTTCCACCCTTGTTCTCTTCACTAGGCTGTGGTCATAAGCCCATTCCAGCTTTTACAAAAAAAACAAAGGATGTGGTCCAGAAATGTACTCAGAATGTAGAGAAAAGAGGTTGGCTGAAAAGCTCAGTAATCTAAAATTCTGGACAGCACTACCAGGATTTCACTTAAACATTTTTACAGTCTTAATTTGTTACTCTTACCCATGTACCTTCCACACCAAACACGTCATCATTCTCAAAATAACCTCATATTTATCTGGACTCAAGTTCTTTCTCCTATCTTAATTATTCTTTGACACCTTTGTCAATCAGAATTTTCAGTCTTTCTAAATTTGGTGAGTTTTCGATGTTCTCTATAATGACACTTTATTAAAATTTCCCTATTGGAAATACTTTTCTCATTGTTTCTCCATCTTTCTCCCTAATATTATAAACAAATTTCACTTAATTTACAGTTGTTTTTATATCTCTCTTATGTGCACTAAATACTAAGGTTTGTACACTAAATACTAAAAACTATTTTGCTCAGACTCCTACACATGGTAAGAACTGACTCTGCCATTCAGCAAACATACCGTCACAATAGAAAGAAGACTTCATGATAAAATATGTAGATGAGGAAGGTATTCTTTACTTCCAGTAAATGCCTAATTTAGTGAGAAACTTAAGGCTAGAAATGAATACTTATAATATACTATGGATCTTAGAATGCTTAGGGTATGGTTTGGAACCCTATGAATCCTAAGGAGATGAAGTTATATTCATAGAACTTTCATTAAACTTCCATCTTTATTTGTTGAATGAACAGTAATAATACTATCATTTGTAAGAATGAGGAATTATGTGTAAATCAATTTAAATAAATTATCTTACTATTATTCAACCCTCATAAAACAGTCAAAGAAAAGTTCCAAGGAAAGTATAACATTCTCCACTTAGCAAATGAAGAAACTGAGTTTCAGAAATGTTAACTTTTACAAGATCAATTACTAAGACATGGAATCAGAATATGTCTGGTATCTATCTGATTTGAAATTCAATGTTCTCCTCTCTGACTTCATTCAGAGTCAGTTCATAAAACTCTCATGATTTCTTTAAATATACAACACTTTAAAGGCATATTATGATACAGAGTCAGTTCTAATGATGTACACCTAAAGGACCTATAACAAAGATAGTTATAGTGACACAACTCTAATTGTACACTTGCCTTGGGTATAAGAGAGTCTGCCTGGAGGTTTGTGTATTGAACATAAGGGAAATAAAGGCCAAGCCCGGGACACATTGAAATAAGCAAGTTGGATTTTATGCTTTTTTCGGGGGAAAGATTCTCCCAAAGTGTGGTATTTTGTTGGTCTTTGAATGGTACCACTCAAGGCCTCCTGCCAAGCACTCCAGCTGTACCAGCCAATTAGGGCTCCCTTCTTTTCCCCTTACATCTTCTACCTCTACTTGTGTGAACGGACTACCACAGGTGTTCTTTTAAATTTTTGTGAGGCTGAAATGCCACATTCCAATGAGTTTGTTTTCATGCTTAATATAGAGACATTCTCTTTAAAAACTTAAAGTCTTTAATGATATGGTTTAACTATAAGAAAGAGATGTTTGGGTCATGAGCACTTTTTTTAGAACACTGCAAACCATACTACTTAGAGAACTGCCTATTCTCTGCATACATCTCTGATTAGGAAAAAGAAGTATATTGTCAATTAATATCTGTGTACTTTAGTAGAGTCCCCATTTTTTCTTTTGTTGCATTTTGTCTTCAGTTTTCCCAAGTTATTATTTTTTTCTTTGATTTTGTTTTTTGTTAGTTGGTTTGATTCCGGTTGTATTTTTAAGATTCACCTTTCAGTATTTTATCATAAAAGCTTATGTACTATAATTGTGATGATTTTCAAATGAATTCAACTGATCCCTGAATTACAAAGAAAATGTATTAAGAGCTTTTGTTCTAGTGCTTGTCTCACTTTCAAAATAAACTCAACATATAATTTAGCCATAAATATGAGTATATATGACAACTTCCTTTGTCTTTTTTTCTTTTTTGGTAAAAGAATAATATTATGATTCATTATTAATGTGAACAGCTTTTTAGCAATAGCGATAAATAGTTTAATGCCAAAAAATAGCATATTAACTATGATATTAACTATCATAGTTGTGCACAAGACTTGAATCTGCATCCAAAACTCAAATCATAGGAGAGCAAATGTTAATACCTATTTGAGAATATGTTTGAATGCTTGCACAAAGCATATTAGTTTTGGTGCTAATTTAGTATGTGTCCATGATATATCAGTCATATCAGTCTTTGGAAATAGCTTTTTAGCATAAAATAAATTTTGGTGTAGAAAAAATTTGATAAAATACTACTCTTGCTCTCCATCACTATAATTAGTAAGTCCTTTAATTACTAAATTTAAAAAATACTGTTAAAAATTATTTTGTAGTTATACAATAATAGCATATATAATTACAATGTGAATCTTGTAAACAATCCATTTGGTTTCATTGGATAATCTCATCATATTTTGCATACACTGATTTTTATTTTTTTTTATTTTTTATTTTTTAAAGATTTTATTTATTTATTTGACAGAGAGAGAGAGATAGTGAGAGCAGGAACGCAAGCAGGGGGAGTGGGAGAGGAAGAAGCAGGCTTCCTGCCGAACAGGGAGCCCAATGTGGGACTTGATCCCAGGACCCTGGGATCATGACCTGAGCCGAAGGCAGACGCTTAACGACTGAGCCACCCAGGCTCCCTATTGATTTTTATTTTAATGCATCACTAGAATACTCTTTTTTTTAATGTAAGCACTTTTTTAAAGATTTTATTTATTTGTTTGAGAGAAAGAGAGAGAGAGAGAACATGGGGAGGGGGAGGGGCAGAGGGACAAGCAGGCTCCCCACTGAGCAGAGAGTCAAATGCAGGGCTTAATCCCAGGACATGATCCAAAGGCAGACACTTAACCATCTGAGCCACCCAGGTGTCCCTTAATGCAAGCACTTAGTGGAAAAAGTTTACTTGTTCTAGTTGACAGATCAAGGAAGTAGAATTTAAGTACTGTTTTAATTCTAAGAAATGGATAGAAATTTATACCAAATCCCTGTAGTATTTTCAATCTGTTACTTTCCCTCAAATAACATTCAAATTGTCTAAAACTTTATGAAAGTTACCAGAGCAAGACCTAATGATAATTATTTCCATTTGTCTTTTAATTTCAATGTAACACAGACAACTTAAGCTTTCTACATGTTTTGCATTGTTTAGCTCCCAAATTTTTCCATAATCCAAACCATTTGACATTAAAAAAAAAAAAAAAAAAAACTAATTAAAATAAAAACTTCCTCAATGAGTCAAAGTTTTGATCTGGATCTTGATATGACCGAGGATTCTTGGGTTTCATTTTATTTTGATACTTGCTGGAAATTACTTTGTCAGAAAAGGGAAGAAACATCTATTTTCCTACTGGGTATTCTGCTCCAATGTGGGTGTTTCTATTCTGCCCTGAAGCACTGTAATTCAAACAGGTAAGTATCCCTGTCACTGATTGCCTCGGTTGTCAATCAAAGTTTACCTGAAACACCCCATTAATATCACAGCATATTGAAAGTGTTATCTTTAATGAAACACTACCTTTGAGATTTTTGACTTGAAGACAAACACTGTCATACATCATGATTTTGTGTTCACCCTTCATGGGCATTAATACTACTTTTAAATTTCTTCAATTTTAAAAATATTGGGTTTATATGGTTGCATTAGGTTCGAATTATCATCAAGAACATGACTAATGCCTATCCCATCAGCCTTGTGGCAAAAAGTATATGAGACATAAATTTGAGTGAAAAGGTTTTACAATTTGGAGAACTGATGTGGAGGGACAGAATGCAATGGGACCCACCTCCCAAATGTAGGAGTTCACTGAAGATGGCCTGGAGGAAATTACTTTCAATGCTAAGATTTGAAGGATGATATGAGTCAAGTATGTGGGTGTCTGTGGGAAGGAAAGGTTTCTCTGAACGGAAGGGATGTAGGAGGAGATTGTAAGTGGGAAGGGAAGAGGAGTGTTTTAGGCAATAGAAGTGGAAAGTGAAACAATCAGATGGAAAAAAATGAACATGAGGTTGATAGGAAACTAAAAGTCATTTAGAATGGGAGGTGGGATCTTTAGAAAGAGACAAGGCTAGAAAGGTGGGCAGAGATGAGGTGGCCCAAAAGATCTTTAGGTTGCATATAGATAGAATTTGCGATCTTGACTGAATGAACAGGGAGGGAAAGGCACACATCAGCATGACTCTCAGGTTCATATCTGAGGATGGAATTTCTGGTACTGACACAAGGGAAACAGGCTTTGTGAGGACATAGGTCTCAGACATGTTGAGTTTATATATTGGGGAATAGATTGTACTATTGGCAATTTTCTTTTCATATAAACAATCTGAAACTCAGAAGGGATATATCTTTTAGAAATGAAGATAAATTAGAAGGGGCAATGTTTCTATGAATTTTGATGGCATGTCATTCAGAAACTTTTTCTCTCGGGAGTATTCAAGCTAGAATAGCATTTCAAAATCTTGTTTTAATAAACACCAAATCACCAATCATTAAAACTAAGCTCACGCAATATATTGATGAGTTTAAAATTTATGGTATCTGGTGCACTTGCATATGACATCTGTTTTAGCTTTCTATCCTACAGGCTGAAAAATCCATTTTTTCACTTCTCCTATAGAATACTTGGAGCCTAAAAGCAGTGAGTGGGGGCCAGGAATGACAACTCTCAAAATTATACTAATTGACTTACAAGGGAAATGTTTGCTCCCTCTCTTCCAACTTTTAACCTCTTATAGTTTAGAGGTCTTGGTGCACAAGAGAAGGTTTTTACCAGAAGGCACAATGATGATTCCATGGAACTTAAAATTGAGAATACACCTGACCATTTCGAGCTCCTCATGACTCAGAACCAGTAGGTAAATAAGGTAAATATGGGCTTTACTAAAATGTTGGAGGATTGATCTAGAATCTCAAGAGGCCCTTATGTAACAGTGGAATGGGATCCTCCAAAGTGGCCGCAACTGCCATGTTTCTTGGGGGCAAATTCATGTTAGACTATGATTCAATATTAGGACTTCTAGGTGTTCAAATTATTCAGGAATAAATCACTGGTTTATCTCATTTGAAGAATCACAACCAACTGAGGTTTTACTGAAGGCAAAAGACACTTAAAATGTGTAACAACAGAAAGAAATCATAAACACTAACCACAAGCTTGTGGTTTGTTGCCAAAACAAAGATTTTACTAGCTATTCATATTGCATTCTTCATTCTGTCATCTCTCATTGGTCTTTCATATATCTATCTTGTTTAAAGTTCTTTTTTTTCTCTCTTTAATATTTTACATAGTATACAGTTTTGGTGGATAGTTTTTAAATTTAGTTTATAGTTTACAGAATGTAAAGGTGGGAATATTAATTGTAAAAGGAATGAATAACAGTGTCTGTTGGAATATTGGGTCATCTCTTTTGGAGTAGAGGGTTCTTCATTTTGATGTAACCTTGTTGCATTATGTTGAATGGTAACATATTCCAGTTGCTTAGAAGTTTAAACATGGATAGAAGGTGTGTGTAGATATTTAGTAGCCAGATGGGCAAGGGTGTGTATAGCACACAGCATCAATTCCTTCTAGTGAATTGCCTATACTACAAAGCACTGAAAGCTAAAAACCACATTTCCCTGATTTGCTTGCACCTAGATGTGCTTTATTTTCACTAACTGCATGTAGTTGTGTGAGAGAGTGTATTTGGAAGCCATGTTTTTTTTTAATTCTTCAACAGCTTTTGTTGGTAAACTCAATCATAGAAGAGTCTGCCTTTCTAGGGTAAACTTTTTGATATTTGCTGACCCAACTGCTTCGTAATTGTGGAAGAAACTCATAGTTCCCTGGGTATCCAAGTTCTATAGTATAGCTTTTGAAGTCATCACTAAAAGCTTAGTCTGCAGTCTTTCTTCAACTTCTGCATTCATTCTATCAGCAATTTAATACCTATAATAGATCCCTTGTGCTTGTACTAGCTAGAGTGAATTCCTTTATTCCTTTATTTATGTATTTATTTGCAGCTGAACACTGATCATTGCAATGGAGACATCAAATGAGAAAACACTTTTTTTATTTCATGTATTTTATAATTTTCTATTTTTGAAAAAAGGAAATTTCTGAGACTGATGTGAATAAGAGCTCTTTTATAGTCAACAAAATTGGGGAATGCCAGAAGGAAGAGGCAAGTTGGAGAAGACTCTAATTTGGTATTTAGCCATTTTGTAGTCTTGGATAGTTAAGAATTATCTCTATCTCCATTGTACCCAAGTCCTTCCAGGTATGCAGATAATCATGTAGAGAGTAATCAATTAATAATAATATGAGTTGTCCATAGGGGAAAAATGAAAACAGATACTTCCTTTTCCCTTCTTCTTCCTTACCTTTGTCATATTACAAATGAATCTGTTCTTTTTTAACAGCAAAGGGAGAATTCGGAATTCCCAGTCCATAATTTTTCAGGGAAGGCAAGCAATTTGAGTAACTTTGTCTTATTGAAAAGCATCACAGTATCTGAGCTTTATCTAAAGTTGTAAGTATTTGAAATGGAAAATCAAGAAGAATGAGTAAGTTATGGACAGAACAGAGGCAGAGTGTGCAATGAAGAGGGTATCCGCCATTTCTTTCATTCTTTTAGTGTTTGAATCAGCTTAATACATATATCTTTGGATACTAAAAAGATCCTGAGTTTTTGTAGCCATAATTTTTATCTCTAGGGCTACTGTCATTCCTTGAAAGAACCCGAAAAGAATGTTCTGCTAACAAATATCTGCTATTAACACCCCTTTCTTATTCCAGTTGAAGAGGTGTTCCTCAGGTCTCCAAGGCCAATCTTTATTTTTTTTAATTTTTCTTAAGATTTTATGTATTTATTTGACACAGAGAGACACAGCGAGAGAGGGAACACAAGCAGCGGGGGTGGGAGAGGGAGAAACAGGCCTCCCGCTGAGCGGGGAGCCTGATGCGGTGCTTGGTGTTGGATCACAGGACCCTGGGATCATGACCTAGCCAAAGGCAGATGCTTAATGACTGAGCCACCCAGGCGCCCCTCCAAGGCCAATCTTTATGTGGATCTCTAGCACAGGTATCAGGTGACAGATGTAGCAACCTATTACAATTTTTAAAAAAATGTAAAAATGTCTTATATAATGAACATCATCATAAATACTATTAATAAAAGATTTTGTTTGGGGGTAACAGATCTAGAGTGTAGCTAATGGGAATAATAATGGATTGAACTGAGCCAAACTTTTACTATATGTCAGGTAAGTATAGTGACATTTGTTGCCAGCTTATACTGTACAGCAGGGATCTAGGGATTGGATAATAGTATATTCCTGTCACCTTAAAAGAGGTCCTGGACTTTACAAAATAATGGCATTCTTTAAAAATATTCCATTAAAGTCATCCCCTCCCCCTCACTCCCAGAAAATGTTGGGGAATTCAATCATAATTGTCTCTTATGGATAAACATTTAAGACTGTAAAAAAAAAAAATTAAGGAGAATGTAACAAAAACTTTAAGATGCGAAAGTAGCTTCCAGAAAAGTGGCTCTAATTAATATTTTTGACCAAATCTGCTTGATTTATTTATTGTAACTCAAACTAGTCTCTGGAATTTTTATCCCCCAGAGTCTAATCAAAAGCTCCAAAAAGGAACTGCAAATTTAATTTGCCAAGGACATCACAGGGTTAAAGGGGTAAAGGGGTCCAAGCTGCTAACTCAAATAGGAAGAAAGCAAGCAAGCTGCTTCTTAGATTATGGCTGGGTTCCTTATCTTGGTTTTCCTATAATTGCCTTCAACTGGGCATGGTTTTGCTTATTTACTTATTCATTCTTTTAGGATTTACCTGAGCTTATGTCCTAAAGGGATTTTATTTATTTATTTTTTCTAAAGGGATTTTAGACAGTTTACAGAATTAAAACAATATGAAACATGAAAATATAAAAAATAACAACCTGCTTGCATTCCTGGCCCTGCTCCCTCCCATTTCTGCAGTTTCAACTTTGTCCTGATCCAGGTTTGAGTGCCAAAGCAGCTCCCCCTCTCCCCCCACCCCCAGGGAAGTTAGGAAATCCTGGATTCTTGAAGGTAAGGTGTGCTCAGCCATCCAACATAGCCTATTAGTGGAAACTCTGAGATTCTCTACATTACTTCCTAAAGAATGAACTGTTTTTTGGACTGAGTTTGAATTCCAGCATCTGGGCCTCTGTCTTGTCATCCTTGGATTGTCTCACCCAGTGTGTTGTTATATGTGGGCCCTGCTGTAGCCTGGCATCCTAGCCTTTACACACTAATTTAAGGTTACTAGTTGAATAAATAAGATACAGGATGCTAGTTAAATCTGAATTTCAGATAAGCAACAAACAGGGCTTTTTTTTTTTTTTCTTTTTGGTATAAGTGTGTCCCAAATATTATCTAGGAATATCAGAATCTCAGTTTCCTCTTTAGAAATTTGTAGTTATACATGCTTGGAAAGGCAGCTGCAAGAATAGAGAGATGTTTTGCATGAGACGTACTTACACTAAAATAATTATTTGTTGTTCATTTGAAGTTAAAATTTAACTGGGCATCCTGTATTTTACCTGGAAACCCTGTACTAACTTCTAAAAAATGTCCCTGTCGCTGTCACTATTTGCCTATATATATCCCATGTTGATGGCTATCAGTGCTCAGGCTTTTCCAGCCTGTTGAAATGCACTTACCTGATGTCCTCTTTCTGGCCCTCACTAACTCACATGTGTTCATCACGTCCCATTTTCTGTGAATGGCTCCCACTAGATAGCACGCACTCTGCATCTGTGTGAATCTCCTGTGCTCGCCTGCCCTACAGCTGTGTGGCTGTATTCCCCCGGCACGCCTGGTCTCATAGACCTCTCCCATCTGGCCTCTTACTCTCACTTCACTGCCATTAAGTCCCACTTTTGTCTGGGGCAGTTCTATTAAAAGCAGCAAATAATTAGGCAGCATCTGTTTGGTTCCAGGGCTTGAGTGAGATTCCACAGATACGAAGAGGAACAAGTCATGTGCTCTGTCTTCGGAGACCTTGGAGTCAGGCAAAGGAATAGATATTAGAAGTGATAATGATATTAATAACTACCTTTTTTGGACACTTACTATGGTCCAGAAACATTCTCTGTCTTCGTTGTTGTAGCAACCCAGCCAAGCGTGTGTCTCATCTCTTTAAGAAAGAGAAAACAGATTCTGAGGATAATCAACTTTCTTAAACAAACACTTTCTCGATGACGGAACTGGAATGGGAATCTCGAATTCTGACTTCAGATATAGTGCACATTGCATTGGCCCAGTGTCCGCTAAATCCATTACCACTGCAGGGCATTTATTTTTTGTGTCTGTTATGCTTCCCCGGAGGAAGGGAGGTAGAACTGGTGAGCTATTATATGGAGCTATGCCTTTGTCATTTTTTCTGTGACATTGATGAAGCTGATAAGAAAGTTCACACTCGTTAGGATTTCTAAATTTCTTCCTAACTTGTATGGAGTGAATTCATGATTGATAGCCATGCTCTTAAAAGAGAAGCCTATTTATTCGGATGTGGTGATCTGGGCAAAAAACACAGATAAGACTTTCCTGTTCCTCCACCTTCCCCCAGTTCTAGGGCGGGATGACTCCTCATAGTCATTTGTAGAAGGGCTTGTTGGCCCTTCTACTACAGAAATAGTGAAGCAAGAAAATTACCTCATCTTTCTGTGTCTTAAACACCCCATCTTCTGCTTCGTTTCCCAAGCCATTTAGCTTAAGGATGATGTATAGAAAGAAGGGTCATATTCCAGTTGTGGTTTCTGGGATAATCAGAGGACTTTGTATCTCAATGCTCATTCCTTACGGCTTAAAATAATAGCAGTAATGGAGGGATTCAATAGCATATGGCTACTTACTTCTCATTAATGAACAGGAATCTACATAAGTTTAGTGAATACCAGACAGACACGGGTAGAGCTGTTCCTCTTTCTGTCCTGTGGAGCAGGTTCCTCTGCAGGTTCCTCTGCAGCTTCCTCCATCTCAGACTCAGCATGATGTTTCAGCTCGGCCACTCACAGCTCTCTCGGCTTAGTTCCTCGGTCTCCCAATTCCACATTCCCAGAGAGGGTGTGGGTTAATCTCAGATCCTGCACAACACTGAATTTTGGTCATTTGTGGATGGGCTGCCCAACTTTGGCTTTAGGAACTCAGCTGAGAAAGCCCATGGTTTGGGCAGATGTGGCTACTCAGCAGTCAGTGACAGAGGGAGGAGGGGAAGATTCACCAGGATGGGGGCAGAGGCGTTCCAAAAGTTGCACGGCAAGGATTTGTGTCTGAATATGGAACCCTGTTAGGAATTTTAGGCAGCACTGATGTTCCAGGAGCAACAGAAGTTCCAGATGAAAAATGCTGTTTCAGGAAAGTCCTCAGTGGGTGTCTATTTGGGGGTATCTTTAATCACATCTCTGATGATCACCTGTAAGGTGCTTGTATATGCTCCAGTTTCAGAAAATACCAGAAGGAGTTATCTGATCCAGACAATAGAGTCCAGGGGAGGTCTTTTTTCTAAGTGACTTTCTACATGATGGAATAATTTGCACAAGTAGTGTATTCCCCAACATGGCTAATATTTCCCTGGCATCACACTGCCTTTTTATCTTTTTATTTAAAATACATTGTTTTTTTAGTAAATAAACACACAGGGCACAAACAGTACAAACGAGGAGATATGTTGGAACACCACAACTTATGGCACTCTATTGTGTGTTTAGACATTTAACTTCAGAATCTGAAAATAAGAGAGTATTCAGTATGTAAACATTGCTTTTTAAACACTTTTAAAATTATATTTCCTTTCTTCCTCTTATCATAAATTCATGTCAAGTTTAGCTTAATATTATATCTCTCTAAGCAATACTTTTCTTGACACAGAAGCATTGTCAAGAGAGAAAAATGACAGGTAATTGATTCAATGAATATTGCCATTAATTACCTTGAAACTATAAGTCACTCTCCTTTTGAAAATTAATCAAGGACAGTTGTCCACAGTAGCGATGAGCCACAATCCCAGTGAGGATAGATACCTTCCCTATGCTCTGTTTATTGTTTAAGGCTGAAAGTAGGGAGGGGCATGAGAAGGAGGAGAATTATGTAAGCGCAAATTGCATGAATCTACAGGTAGTGTACACATCCATTAGAAACAAAATAAGATTATTCACCATGAATATTCAATAGCTTCTGAGGCTATGAGTTGGTCATGGCAATGAACAGAATTCTACAGGCTCAAGCTTTGAGTCCAGGAAGCAGGCATCACAATGTAAGATTTTTAATGGAACCAGGAAATACATCCTTTGGCGATTGGTGTTCTACTTCTCCCAGCTATTGCCATCAGTATACTGCCACTGCATTGCTGCTGAACATGAGGAGCCTTCTGGAACATTCTCCTGCACCTGATAGTTGGGAGGACCAAAACTATCAAGGTTACATTAGGGTATGTCTAATTATTACATCCACATATCAGTGCAACTAGCTTGCCTAGGAGCCTGAGAGAACAACTTTGCTGATTTTACACTAAACATGGAAGCCTTCCAGAAATTAAAATGTAAAAGGAGGTTTTATTGTACATGATCGATGGATCTCAAATAACTGCTAAGTTTAAGAGTCAGACAGATATGTCTAAAATAAAGAAGTCTGGCCATCAGCACTTTTAAAGTGATAGAATTGTAAAGAGAATACAAAATTTCCAAGTTGGCCCGTTTGCTAAACTAAGGTTTTAAAGTTAATTGAAACTTTAATCTCCCTCTCCCTCCTTCTCTCCCTTCCTTTTTTTCCTCCTTTCCTCCCTGCCTCCCTTCTTTCTTCTTCTTCTTCTTCTTTTTTTTTTTTTTCTTTTCAAGTTTATAATTAGTACTGGGAAGAAAATTGTGCTCCATGCAGTCTCTTGTTAATTTTATGTCCTGTCTTTTCCTGGCAAGCTTTGCCTTGTATAAAATCAGATAATTTACCGATGAGATCTGCCAGTCTCAAAAGGTTTTTCAGGGAACAATTTTTCATCAGTACAAATTTCTAGTTGGTGGGCTCTGGAATCAGACAGTGAAAATCCTTTAAGGAACAGAGTCTATGTTAATGTGGAGGTGGGGGTTGGGAACTCCTCATTCAGTTTTGGGTCCCATCACTAGCAATTTGTTGAAAGCACATGCTCATTTAAGCCTAGGGCATGTTCTTTTAGGAAGATCTTTGAAGCAAGTAGTGAGGCATGGCAAAATCATAGCATATGATATTCAGAAAAGAGTATAGAAATCATGTAGTCTCAAGACATGAATTCCTTTAAGAGATCATTGAATATTAATATCTACAACTCTATTTGAATATCTTCACTGAACTATCTTAGATGGCCAATATTTTATCTTGACGGAAGAAAATAAAAATAATTTATTAACAAAATTCTCACATCTAAATTACAGTGTAGGGGTGCCTGGGTGGCTCAGTTGGTTTAGTGTCTGCTTTCAGCTCAGGTCACGATTTCAGGATCCTGGGATCCAGCCTTGCCTCCGGTTCTCCACTCAGCGGGGAGTCTGCTTCTCCCTCTCTCTCTCTCTGTCCTTCCCCCCAACACGTGCACTCTTTCTCTCTCTCAAATAAATAAATAACATCTTAAAAAAATAAATTATAGTGTATAATCAACAGGATGTTTATAAAATATTGTAGATATAACAAAAATATTTTTTATTTCTGCTTTTCACTTGAGAGAATTAACAAGCACTTCATCAACTTATCCTGATCACTTGTAGGATACTTTTAGAAATTATTGTTTTTTCTAATATTTTAGGAAATATTTTTCCTTTTAATAATATGTTTCTTATTAATATTATTTGTTGTGTGTGTGTTTTACAATTTCAGGATATAGTCTCAACATGTTCTTATTATAGAAAAATAGTTTTAAAAATCAGAATTATATAATGGTAAATATCTTCTATATCTTGCTTCTATATCTTGGATTTGCATTTACTCATTTTGTAACATTTGGCAAGTTATTTAACCTCTCTACACTCCAGCTATAAAGTGGAGAAAATATTACCCACCTAATAGCATTAATGTGAGAATTCATTCATGTGTGCTGATTAGAACAGTGCCCACGGTGTTAAACTCTCCCTAACCTAATTAGTATCTTCTCCATTTAACTCATCCAGTGACAAAGGCCAATCTGGAGTCAGCTGATCTCTTTATGACTACAAGCTGATATTTGATGATGATGATGATGATACCTTTTGACTTCTGTTTGAATAAAACCAATAGATCCTCAAAGTATTTTCACAACTGATATTCAGATAAATTTTGAAAGACAGAAAAGAAAACTTCTCTTCAAGAGGGCACGTACTGAATGGAGCAATGGGTGTTATACGCAGACAATGAATCATGGAACACTACATCAAAAACTAATGATGTAATGTATGGTGATTAACAT
Organism: Phoca vitulina; assembly: GCF_004348235.1. Taxonomy (NCBI): domain Eukaryota; kingdom Metazoa; phylum Chordata; class Mammalia; order Carnivora; family Phocidae; genus Phoca; species Phoca vitulina. The sequence continues at coordinate 76,227,258 of NW_022589711.1, read as the reverse complement.
AACACAATAAAAAAAAAACGGCAAAAAAAGAGAAAACTTCCAGTGATTCAATGGATTTGAAGATGCAGAAGCAATGAATGGATTGAAATGACTAAAAACAGCTAAAATCCTTAAGCAACACTGCATTGCTGACTTACCCATACTCATAGCAATGGTACAAAATTTATATATTGAATATGTGGGTGAGTCAGGGAATACTTCATGGAGGTAACACATGAGAAGAATCATAACAATTAAGTGAGAAGGTAGTTATAGAAGAGAATGGGGCAAGGGTACACTAGGTGGAGTGAAAACTTATCACCAAATCAGGGCAAGAGAAAGGATGAAACTTTCTGCAAACCTATAGTACTATGTTAGAGTAGGTATTCCTTTGGGGAAGATGTTGAACTTGGAAAAGAAAATGAATAGGTGTCAGATCATGAAAATCTTAGATTTTGTCTTGAAAAGAGTAAGCAGCTATTAAATGATTTAAAGTAAGGAATTCTTCATTGGGTTTGCCTTTTAGGAATATCACTATGAAAGAAGTTTGGGGTATGTAATACTAGAGACAGACGAATTAGAGGATATTTACAGGAATGCAGGTAATAAATGGAAAGGGCCTGAACTACACCTGTTGGGCAATGGAATGCTGAGAACAATAAAGGTTTATATTCTAGAAATAATTTTAAATTAATAAATATATGGACTGTTGAAGCGAGCATGATTTTAAATTAACATTAAGACATAATATTTATAGGTTTGCATAACTTAGAGTATTTAAAAATTAACAGTAAAAAAGTCATATTGTAAAAGTGCACATCTAGGGAGGAAATGGTTCCTCACTTGGGCAACGTGTTTGGAAGGCCCTTATGTTTTCAAGCTAGGTCTTCCCCTTACACTAAACAGTTTTCTGTCAAATTGCCATTTTCCAATAAAACTCTAATGGGTCAGGGCGCCTGGGTGGCTGTCGGTTAAGCGGCTGCCTTCGGCTCAGGTCATGATCCACGTGGGGCTCCCTCCTCAGCAAGGAGCTTGCTTCTCCCTCTCTCTCTGCTGCTCCCCCTGTTTGTGCTCTCTCTCTCTCTCTGTCAAATAAATAAATAAAATCTTTAAAAAAAGAAACAGAAAACAAAACTGTTATGGGTCTTTTTTAACCTGTGCTTGCAAACTTAAAGAAGGGCTCATTTGCTGGCTCTAGATGCCCTTGAAGGGTTAACAAAGCCACATATTGAAGGCTTATAATGTTTTGGAGATCTCTTTGCCAGAATGGTTGGTTGTGAAATGCTTCTCCAGATTATATATGGCCACAACAACCACTAAAATGTGAACGAACAACCAGCAATCCACATTCCATACGGGGTCCAGAACTGCTGGCCCTGGGACTACAGAAGCTGAAACTCTGATGGTTGCCAAACCGAAATTGAGATGGATGCAGCCATAGCATTGCCAAGGCTCGTTCTTGAGCCCTGTCAGCTTGTCAGAGCCTCCAATCTGCATAGGCTGGAGAGAGGACACAAAGGACTGATAAAAATGGACAGAGAGCTGTGGTGTCAACAGCTTCTTTCAGTGCCCAGAACTGGACATTCATAGAAAACACGTCACAGAATGACTCCCACTCACCACTAATTTGTGATTCTAATAGTTCAACAAAGTCATTTGTAACACTATTTGTAGGGAATTTACAGATATTTCATGAACATAATCCTTTTGGAATACAGTTTTCTTAGTGGAGGAGCCATGGTCATAACCTTTCTAAAACCATGTGCAGGAGTTTATAGATACACGTGAAAGTTTTCAGCAGCCATCTTTATGTCCTTGTCCTCTTAGAAAATTTGTGAGGCTTTTCTTCTTTAAAAGCTACACTTGTGGGGTGCCTGGGTGGCTCAGTCATTAAGCATCTGCCTTCGGCTCAGGTCTTGATCCCAGGGTCCTGGGATTGAGCCCCACATCGGGTTCCCTGCTCAGCGGGAAGGCTGCTTCTCCTTCTCCCACTCCCCCTGCTTGTGTTCCTTCTCTCGCTGTGTCTCTCTCTGTCAAATAAAGAAATAAAATCTTAAGAAAAAAAAGCTACACTTGTTGTTTTATTAAAGAAAAAAAAAATGAAGGAAAATATTATAGACCCAGATTTGCTGGAATTATCCTTGCTTTTTGGTCAGATTGGCCAAAGAAGAAAACTTCAGAGACTAATTTTTTTTTTTTTCCCCCTGGGACTGATAAGGTCAAATTCTAGAATATCAGAAATATTTAAAGATAAATTAATAAATAATAAGCATATTATTTAGGCAATAAGCAAAAGAAGGGAAGACATTCTGCTCTATTATATATCAGTATCCTAAAATCTATACTGAACATTTAGATTTAGATGATTTATAGTTACTGTTGTTTATTGTATGACTTGGTAGATTTAGTAGATACATACATAATTTATTTCTCCCAGTTACCCATTTCCATATTTTTGATGAAGAAACACAGAGAAACTAAATAAATAACCCATGGTTGCACAGCTACAGATATGAAGACTAAGATTCAACACCAGGCCCATCAAATGCCTGGGTGTATTGATGGATAATGTATTCAGTAATGCCTATTGGAACACATAATATTATAAGACACTGGGTGCCTACAGTGGTTTGAAAAGAGATGGAGATAACACACAGCTGTATTGGATGCCGATCCTGCCTTTGGAGCAAGACATGCATCTAAACAGATATTTTGCCAGGTTTTAAGTGGCATTAAAATTTTTTTAAAAGGTCAGATAAAAAGCTCCAGACATTCAGAAGAGGGAAATGTGACATTGGAATAGATGGCAATTGAACTCTCCCCTAAAATAGAGTGCGCTTGTGAAAATGTGAATATCTGAAAGAAGGATATCCAAAGTAGAAAGATGAGATGTATTCAAAATTTCACATCTGGGAAATAGCATGGCATGTGGTAAATGAAATTAGTTAGGTTTGACCGAGGAGAAAGTGCATGGTGAATAGAAATGAGGTACAGAACTGGTAAGACTACATTGTGAAAGGCCTTCAGAGTCAAGGAAAGAAGTCTAGATTTTCTCATCTGGCCATGATGGCATTGAAGATTTATGAGTGATCCAATTACTCTTCTGTCATGTGGCAAGAATTGAAAAGAGGAAGAAATTTTCGAGGGTGAGCTGGGAAGCTGTTACCCAGGCATGCTCTAACAAAAGCCTGGTCTAAATGAACCATGGAGTGACATTGTCAGACAGCAGAGCTATTGCAGATGTACAACTGACATGACTAGGCAATTGAATTATAGCTGAAAAGAATAGCATATAAAGATGATTTCAGGATACATGTCTAGATATGATTAAGGTAGAACCTTCAGTTGAAGGGAGCATCATTCATACCATTCTTAATCTATTCAATAACATGGAAAGAGGAACAGATTTGAAATGGAAGGTGATAACCATAGTGTAGGATCATATTATACTTACATATTTAGACTTGGTTGAGTCTTTTATGGGTGGAATTGTCTAAAATACGTTACAAAATGTGAAACAATTTACTTTTTATTTTCTTTTTATTGTTTTATTTTTTCAAATTTTTATTTAAATTCTAGTTAGTTAACTGATAGTGTAACATTAATTTTAGGAGCAGAATTTAGTAATTCATCACTTACATATAACACTTAGCGGTTATCATAACAAGTGCCCTCTTTAATACCCATCACCCATTTAGCCCATCCCCTACCCACCTCTATCAACCCTCAGTTTGTTCTCCATTGTTAAGAGTCTCTCTCTCTCTCTCTCTGTCTGTCTCTCTCCCCTTTCCCTTATGTTCATCTTTTTGTTTCTTAAATTCCACAAATGAGTGAGATCATATGGTATTTGTCTTTCTCTGACCTATTATGCTAAGCATAATACACTCTAGCTCCATCCACGTCATTGCAAGATTTCATTCTTTTTTTTTTTTTTTCATTCTTTTTGCAGAATTCTTTATCCATCCATCAGTCAATGGATACTTGGGCTCTTTCCATAATTTGGCTATTGTTGATAATGTTGCTATAAACGTCAGGGTGTATGTACCCCTTTGAATCTGTATTTTGTATTTTTTGGGTAAATACCTAGTAGTGCAATTGCTGGGTCTTAAGAGTAGTTATACTTTTAACATTTTGAGGAACTGCCATGTTGTTTTCCAGAGTAGCTGCAGCAGTTTGCATTCCTACCAACAGTGTAAGGGGGTTCCCCTTTCTCTGCATCCTCGCCAACACCTGTTGTTTCCTGTGTTGTTAATTTTAGCCATTCTGACTGGTGTGAGGTGGTATCTCATTGTGGTTTTTATTTGTATTTCCCTGATGATGAGTGATGTTGAGCAATTCATGTTGCTTTATTTTTAATTAACTAGTAAAACAATGACTATGGATGGCAGTATTCAAATGGTTGAGCAACAGCTTGAGAGAGGTAAATTTGCATATGGAAAACTTCAAGGAAAAGGACATCACAGTTGGGTAGAAATTTCTGAATATGCCTCATAGGGATCATTTGATACAATATGTATGAGTACTTTGTCAACTCCAAGTCATAAAAACGGTACATTTGTTCAACAAGTATTAAGTAATTTTATGGATCAAATCTTGTGTGGGGTGCTAAAACTAAAAAATGAGTAAGAAATGGTCCTTCATAGGTCCTATTCATTTTTCCCACGTTTTTCCAACAGACTTAGTGTTTAGTGACTGTCTTCAAACTATGGCAGTATTACTTTTAATATTGCTTTATTTGATCAGAACACTATGAGGGCAGCACATCTATTATGTATTTTTAAACCTTTCTGTTAAAAGGGTCACAACCAGACACAAAAAGATAAGCATTTGGATGAAGGCTGTCTGGAGTTTAATCGTCCTTTCTTGGTGTATGGTCTTGGGCAAATTGCTTATCAGTTCTAATTCTCAGTTCCCTTCTATGTAAAATGGAGATTAGCACACTTATCTCATAAAGGTTTGTAAAAATAATTGAGATAACCTGTATAAGGCAGTCAGCCTATGCCAAACACAACCAATTAATACATATTAGCCATGCTGAATTTTTAAATTGCTAACAGAACTGCAATTCCTCTTCCCTCTGTCTTCTTTTTCCTTTCCTTGTCCTCCCTCATCTTCTTCTTCCTATCTCATCTGCATACTTCAGAAGCCTGGGGTCTGTGCCAACCAGAAAGCAGAATGGCGACCAGCCTAATGTCACGAAATTATCCTGACCTGTCCAAGCAAGAGCTTCCCTGCCAACTGCATTACTTCTCCTGCTATAACTGTTTCAAGGTCACAGCTTACTGGGCATCTGAAGATGAAAAGTTTAAAATTGGAAACATACTTATTTGCCAAAATGATAATTTTGAAATGATTAGAGTAGCCTTTGAGCAGTGTATGCATGGGGATGTTTGGAAGTGAATGGGGAGGTACTGTAGGTTTTCATGAGCTGGAACTGCTCAAAGGAAATGGATTTTACCTATAAATTATTTCTTTTGAAACCATTTTTAGGAATTATATTCTTAAATTCTTTTAAAAATCAAATTGTATGCCAGGATTCCCATCTATACAATAGAATTTTTGAGGGCCTCTTTTGAATTGACACTTCAGCTTGCCCCAAAGGAGCTTTTGATATGGGACATAGACTCTTCTCCTTGTGTTTCAGAGAATGGGGTAGCAGAGCAGGAAAGGATGCCCTTCAATTTGATAGAAAAGCACTACATGAATCTCTGCTAGACTCTAAAAACTAAACTGAGAGTGTGTCAACCTGTTCTCTGTTTTACATCCAATGTGGGAAAGTCTACAAACGTTCATGTGGACAGTAAGTGGGGGTCAAGTGCAATCGGTACACCCTACTGTTGGCAAGAGCTCAGCATAACAGATGTTCCTTTGTTCAAAGATGAGCAAACATGAAAAAAATCAACATGAGGTCTATAAAAGTTCTGCACCATAAGGAACAGGAGAGTATTACCCTGAAAAAGAATTGGAAGAAAAGCTTACTTCTAAAAACTATTTTCTAAAGCAAACCGAAAAATGATCTGCCATGTTCATGGTAAGATATAAGAAAACGTGGCCATTGCTTATATAATAATAGTAATAATAATAATAATAGTAATGATAGGAACAGCTAACATTTGCATAGTATTCACTATGTACCAGAGACTTTATATAAAATACTTTATATAGATAGAGGAGATTAACAGTATACTTATTATCATGAGCACTGAGTAATGTATAGAGTTATTGAATCGTTCTGTTTCACACCTGAAACTAATATAACATTGTACATTAATTATACTTTAATAAAAAAGTATATGTTAACAAAACAAAAAAGATAAAAACTATATTATATGAACATATCATTAGTCTAGAGCTTGATCATTTTTTGAAAACCAAAAACCCTAATGTAATCAGAGCTTAGACAGGACATTGCCAGGACCCACAAGCTGCCCTTGTCCTCCCTTTCTGTCACCACCTAACCCCACCTCCAAGATAAACCATTACTATCCAACAGTATAAATTAGTTTCACCTGTTTTTGCTTAGCTGTCATCTTTATGAAATGCATGTCTAATTTTTTTGCCATTTTTTCCCCTATGGGGTTATCTTGTTTTATGGATTTGTATGAATCATTTATACATACTGGATACAAATTTTTTTGTTTGATATATGTATTGTGGGTATCTTTTCCCACTCTGGATTTCCTTTTCATTCTCTTACTGGCTACTTTTGATGAACCTACTTTCTAAATCTTGGTATACTTGATTTAATTTTTTGTTTTCTGGTTGCACTGTGTGTGTATTTAAAAAATATTTGCCTCCTCCAAGTCATAAAGAAGTCCTCCTATGTGTTCTTTTAAAAGCTTTATTGCTTTACCTTTCACATTTAGAATGATATATTTGGAATTGTTTTGTGTTTATGGTGTTAGATGTGTATGAATCAAGCTATACACCCTCCCACTCACCAGATGGTTATCCAACTAGCTCAGCCATTTGTTGAAAAGATCAAGATTTCTGCACAAGACTATACTGTTGCCTTTGTAATAAGTCAGTTGGTGATATATGTATGAATCGGTTTCTGGACTTTATTTTATTCCATTGGTTAGTGTGTCTATGCATTGTTTGAACTACTTCACAGGTATTAAGAAGCTTAATCCTTGCAACAACTCAATAAATAGATACTATTTAGTACCCTCATATTATAGTTGAGAAAACTGGGGCATCGAGATGTTAAGTTACTCTACAAAAGTCTTATTGCTTAGTCAATGGCAAGTCCATTACATAAGCTCTGATAAATTAAAAAAAAAAAAAGCAGAGATATGGGTTGAGACAAAAAGAGAGTATATTTAAGAAATGACTTCAAGGAAGCCAAAACACAATAGCAAAATAATTCACACACCATGAGCTGTGAAGTATGGAAAGAACAGGGCAGAAAACTCAATGTTCTTTCAACTGTTCATGAATCTATACTATTTTGCTATCTGAGACTTTAATCTCTATCTTTTGAAATCACAACTCAACCTCAAGTATCATTTCCATGGAGAAATGAGAATGGTCCATACCATCCTCCTCAACAAAGAAGTCAAATAAGATAATAAATACTAAAAGACAACTGTAGATAGCAAGATAAATTTTAATGGATTTAGAATAGAAGCTGAAGCCAGATTTCTAGTTTTTAGGAGTTTATGGAAAGTGAGAAAATGGAGACATTTTAGAATATCTGACTATGACTAGCATGAAGGAGACTGTAGCATTTAGATGTAGAGGTGGATTGAAAAAGAGTATATTCTTTTATTATTTTGTGTTGTTTTGTTCCTAAATACTTGGAGAGGAAAGACACTAATGCAGAAAAAGATGAAGCTGTATGGGATATGTATGTCTACAAATTCTATCTGGCTACCTTATGTGCTTGTGCCATCTGGGCAATATAGAAACAAACTAAGCCATAGGTCACTTAAATTTTTTACATTTAAAAGAGACAGAATTTAATGAGAAAAAGAAAACAGAAATTAGTTTCTGAATTATTTAGAAATATCACAGGAGATGAAAACTGCTTAGTAGTTTCCACTGTGTAGATAATGCATCATGATCAATAAATAAATGCTAACCTTACCTTAAGAGCAAATATAGGAATGTATTATTAAAGAGGAATAAAATTGGTAGGCTTCATTATTCCTGCAAATTTAATGGTATGTGTATGACTTAGAAACCGTACTGAAATTTTAATACAGCCCATTCTAATTGGGCCAAAGACAAATCAAAAAGAAATTTTATATGTAGTTGCTCTTCAGAGACTTTATTACTTTTAATCAGGGAAGTTTCTCTTGTTTTGCATACTGAAAACTCTAGTCATGCTTTGGATCCACAAAGAATTTGGACTTTTCGAAGCTTCCCTATGTTAAAAGATGTTTAAATCCAGCTCACCTAATGTTAGAGAAATGATATTCACCTTTAGTATTTATTTTGAAATGATTAATTTTCATTTTGAAATATTATGTTCAGAAGAACATAATAGATACTTGAGTATCCACTATTAAGACTAAGCAAACTAAACATAAGTTAGCTCTCTGCTTAGTTTATTATGTTTTTCTTCTTCAGAAATAAATAATTGCAAGTATTACAAAGCCCCATCCCTATTTCTTTTCTCTCCCTTCCAGTAATAACCACTCTTTTGAAGTTTGATATTTGTGTGTATTATTCACACGTATTTTAAAAAATGGGGGGCCCGTAATTATGCATTCATATAGCAAAATATTATATTGTTTTGCATTTTATTTGAATGAATGCATACCATATACAAATCTTTGCAATTTTTTTCTTCCTACATTATGTATTTTTTTAGCTTTATTCATGTAAATATATGTAGGTAATTATCTATGAAAATATTCCATTATTTGAATAAAATATATCAGTTACCTTAATTAATTTGTTTCTACTTTTCACCATTATAAATAGTAAACAGTGACCCACCTTGACCATGTCAACTATTTCTCATGTGCTAGAGTATCTCTTGATTAGAAACTTAAATAGGAAATTGATTCCCAATGTGATTGTAACAATTTATACTTCTACCAGGAATGGGTAAGCTGTCCTGTTTGCCCACCCCCCTGGAAACACTTAGTGCTATCAGATGCTAATGTTTGCCAATATGATAGTTTAGAAATGCCAAAATGAAAGATGATGGTTGGCAAGAAACAGACTCTTAACTATAGAGAACAAACTGATGATTACTGGGGGTGGCAGGGGAGGGGGTATGGATGAAATAGGTGATGGGGATTAAGGACTGAACTTGTGGTGAACACTGGGGTGATGTATGGAGGTGTTAAATTACTATGTTGTACACCTGAAACTAACATAACATTCTATGCTAACTGGAATTAAAAAACAAAAAAAATGATGGCCGGTTTGCATTTCTCTGGTTACTAGCATAACTAAACATTTTTTCACAGCTTTATGGGCCCCTTGTTTTCATTTTTCTGATAGGATTTTTCATTTTTTTCTTTGGGATTGTTTAATTTGTCCTTATTGGTTGTTGTTGTTTTAAGAATTAAAATAGCAGCATTATTACATATTATAGATGTCAATATTTCTTTGTTTATTGAGGTGCAAATATCTCTCCCCAGTTTGTAGAATGTTTTAATGTTTTTTTGCACTAAAAAAATTTTATATTTCAATGTAATAAAATTTATAATTTTTCTGTGTATTTTTGCTTTGTGTTCTATTTACAAATCTTTATTACACAAATGTCACAGTCGTTCTCATAATTGTCTAATAATTTTACATCTTTGATTTTAATATTAAGAGTTTTAAAGTGTATAATATAAGTTAGGAATCTCTTCCCCCATATGATATGCAATTGTCCCAATCTATTATTCCCCACCTCTTATGTTTTCTCTTTCTATGTTTTATTCCTCATAAAAATACCACGTAAAATATTTGAGCACCTACTATATGCAATGCGCGGTGCTAAGTGGTATGAGGGGGAAATATATATGAACAATACATGATTGAGGGTCTGCATTTATAAAACTTTCTGGGCCTGATGATGATTTGGATAGCATGGTAGAAAATATGGTGGCAGAAAAGTGGATTTTCAGTTTCTGTTCTAGAATTTTCTTATATCATTAAAAAATCCTCATGACCAGAGTTTAAAACAGCCTCAGAGTCTTTCTTTATAAATAATATTTTTGAAAATGTGTTTTTACAAAGCTAATTCCCAGGTAATCAGTTTGATTGAAATATTTGTAATTTGAGCACTTGTATAATATCTAATATACTTGGAAATTCTTTAGCCTTACTTTCATGCCTTCAATTTCTAGGCATGATCCCTTTTCCAAGATCTTTTTCCATTGTTCGGTGGATAATTATTTCTGATGTCTCATCATTGCCTTAAGTTCAAACATAACATTTTTATTTATTTTTTTTATTTTTTTTTTTTTTTAAGATTTTATTTATTTATTTGAGACAGAGAGAATGAGAGAGACAGAGAGAGCACATGAGATGGGGGAGGGTCAGAGGGAGAAGCAGGCTCCCTGCCGAGCAGGGAGCCCGATGCGGGACTCGATCCAGGGACTCCAGGATCATGACCTGAGCCGAAGGCAGTCGCTTAACCAACTGAGCCACCCAGGCGCCCACAAACATAACATTTTTAAACATTTTATTTCCTTTGACCAGCAAGCTATTTCTCTACCATTTTACTTTTGTTTTGTTTTGTTTTTTGTTTTTTTTGCTGTTGTTGGTTTGTTTTCATTTCATTTTATTGTTTTTCATCATGCTAAGTGTATTCTGTAGTCCCCATCCCCTATTTCCCCCATCCTCCCACCCACCTTCCCTCTGGTAGCCATCGGTTTGTTCTCTACAGTTCATCTTACCTTTTTTGAAATAAGTCTCGCCATTTCCCTTATCAACCAGTTTCAAAATTTTGAAAAAAATCCTAGCTACTGGCCTCTTGCTCATCTTTCAAACTCAGAGATACCACATCTTGTTAAACCTACTACAACAGGTGTTGCATGCCCTGCTCTCTTTCCATGGCTTTCTGGGGATTGCGGCGATAGCCCTCAAAATTTATCTTCCCTCCATAGTCTTATTCTCCTCTAATGTTTCCTGTTATCACCGCCAAGTAATATTTTTAAAACTTTCATTTGATCATTTAAATACAATGCTTTAAAAAAATGAAATGTTTACTAACTATTGAGAGGATGAACTTGAAATTTGTAGTAGGTTTTTCAGAGAGCTCTAAAATCTGGCCATTATTGAACTTTTCCAACCAAATCCATTATTCAACTATAGAAATTTTCTGCTTCAAATAAGCCTGTTTATTCTCATTGCTTTTATTTATTTATTTATTTATTTATTTATTTATTTATTTAGGCCAGGAACCTATTAATGCTGTTCTAGTCACCAGCTTCTCCAAATATACTATGCTAAAATTATTTTAAAAACTTTTTAAGTACAGCTTGTTTGATGATGTTTTATCTGTTCTGGAGTAACTTCATCACCCATTTTGTATTTATGGTACTTCTTGCAAAAGACAGGCATTCTTCTCTTTCTAATGTTTTATTCATTTTCTTTTATTTTTTTGAGTTGTATAACTTGTAAACACTGAAATGCATTATGAACCAAATGTTTGTGTATCCCCAACATTTATATATTGAAATTCGAATCCCCAAGGTGATGGTATAGGAGGTGGGGCCTTTAAAATGAGATTAGCTCATTAGAGGGGCCCTCAGAATGGGATTAGTGCCTTTGTGAAAGTGACCTGAGAAAGCTCCCTAGTCCTTTAAACCAAGTGAGGATACAACTAGAAGACTGACCTGAAGAGTCTCACCCCATCGGCTGAAGCCCTGATCTCAGACTTCCAGCTTCCAGACCTATGAGAAATAAATTTCTGTTGTTAATAAGCTGCCCAATCTATGGCATTTATTATAGCAGTCCAAACACTAAGACATGTGTCCAGAGAGATTAAATAGCAAAACAAATCTAGCAATAATAAATAGAATAATACATGTAGAACAAGTAGGTATACCTCCCAAATATACAGCACTTTTTCTTTTCTATTTAAAGATCATCAGTATAATTCACTTAATTAATAGAGTAAAGAAGAAAAATCATGTAATCATCTCAATCATTACAGAAATGGCACTTAGCAAAAATCAACACTGCATTATGATAAAACTTTCAGAAAAGGGAAGAGAAAATTTCTGTGATTTAGTAAAGGACATTTATGAAAAACATTGAGCTAATGTTATACATAGTAATGAAAATCTTCATGCTTTCCTTTAGAATCTGAAACAAGGCAAGTATCACTGCTTTCAAAATTCTATTCAACATTTTATTGACTTCCCAGATAGTATAATAAAAGAAAAAGAAATAAAAACATAATGATTGGAAAGGAAAAAAATAAGTGTATTTATTCATAGAACACAATGTTGAATATTAAATACAGAAAAATGATTAGAATCAACAAGTAAAATTTGCAGTATCACAGTAAAAATCAATACAGGAAAATACATTGTCTTTCTTGTACCATCAACGAACAAACGGAAAAAGGATTTAAAATAAAAACAAAGCAAGACTATTTACAGTAGCACTCAAATATTAAATACCTAAGATTCAAGGTAAGAAAATATTTGTAAGATCTTTATATTGAAATATTCCATTTTATGTGTTTTTAAAAACATGCAAAATTAATTTCTATGTATGTTTTCCTTTCATCGCAGTATCAAAGTTTAGGAACTTCTTCATCATATTTTCGCAATATTTTGAATCCATTTTTGAAATAAATCCTGCCAAGGAATGATTTATATGTTGCTAGGCACGTCTAGAATGGACCTATTTGTAAAGTCCACTGTCTCTATTCCTATCTCTAGATCTATCTAAATCTACTATGTATATATAAATATGATCTATTTTCATTTGCTAAATAAACGACTAAATTAAACAATGCTAAAATATATTTGCTCTGTTGTAATTATTGGTGTCATGAAATATCTATTTTAAATAGCTAGAGTTTCTCCAAGTAATTAAACAGCATGATATTATTTATTATCAGTGTGGACTCAACCATTAAAAACTACAGTTCCAAACTCACATTCTAATAGAATTAGTTTTTATGTTTCTCATTTTTATTATAATTAAATTACATTCAAAAAGTAATCAACCAGCCGTTATAAACTGTATGTTGATTATAGTAGTCTATTTTAGGTCCTTGGTGTATCCTCTAATTGTGTTTTGTGACTGTATGATTAACATAGGAGGCATGTTTTGTAATTTCTTTACTATAGTTAAGTATTTCAGAAATTGAGACAAAATCAAATATTTTACCTCAAATGATTGCTTAATCTCTCTCTCTGGTTTTAATAACGAGTTCAGAGATCAAAGACAATACAAATAAATCTTTACAGATAATTGATACTCTTGACAATATTTTATATATTTCTCTGACATTGCCTTTGACAATTTATATACCTATTGTTCTAACAGTTTTATCGGCAATAACATCTGCTCTTCACCATGGTGATGACACTCTTGCCCATATTCTGAATTTTATCATTACCAGCAGCAATTATCTATCTTCCAAAGTAACCTCCACCCCCCCCACCCCACCAACAACATTTCCTGATTCTTCCAGCTTGCTTATTCAAAGAGATCCACCACATGGTGGTGAAGTGGGGCTAAATGCATGATGCTATGGGCTGACGGAGCCTGAATGGGGTCAGGAGAGGACACAGGCAGAGCAGTGCAGCAGCTAGCAGAGCCCTAGTGGGTGAGGAGGGCATTTCTACCAGGAGGCCGCTCAGTACGGGGTGTTGAAGGCTAGGCAGGGTGAGGAGGGATACATGAGGGCAGTCTCAATGGGATGAGGACAATGTGCATATAGGGTGTGGCAAAGTCCCTGTGTAGGTACTGGAGCCAAGCAATATAACACATTAATATTCACTCTAATTTTCTCCATTTTCATATTTGTCTCTCCCTTCTCTGGCAGTAACAAACTTGGCTCCTCGTTTCCTCAAAATATGTACATATTTCATCAATTTTCTGTAGTGAGCAGAGGGGAGAAGGGGATTTATAGAAAATTGAGAAAATGGAGAGAACTAGAATGATTAATTGGGGCATTATGTTATGGATATTGACAACAACTCATAGTTTCACGCTAAGGAAATTATATAACTCAAATACCAATGAATGTCCTTACATTTCATTTATCATGACATGAGCAAGAGGAAACATCATGATAGCTGAAATGAACAATTGTATGGAGGCAGAGCTTGAAAAACTTGCTTAGAACTCTTATGTATTGATATACAGGAACAGAAAGCATACATACAAGATTTGTGGTGATCCAGAATGGGTGTCAAAGCCTCAGTGAGGCGAGGAGAGCATGCATACAGGGTATGGAGAGACCCAGTGAACTATTGGAACCAAGCAGACCTTTTATTATATTGAGCAATCTTACCAAGTACAAAGTTAATTTTTAACGGCTTTAAGACAAAATTCAGGGGTGCCTGGGTGGCTTAGTTGGTTGGGTATCTGCGTTCGGCTCAGGTCATGATCCCAGGCTCCCTGCTCAGTGGGAGAGTCTGCTTCTCCCTCTGCCTCTCCGCCTGGCTTGTGCTCTCTCTCTCACTAACTTTCTCTCTCTCTCAAATAAATAAATAAAATCTTTAAAAAAAAAGACATAATTCATACACCATATACTTTATCATTTTAAAATGTATAATTCAGTGGGTTTCTATTATGTTTACAGAGTTGTGAAACTGGCACAACTATCTAATTCTAGAATATTTTCCTCACCCCAAAAATAACTCCCTACCTACTAGCAGTCACTCCCATGTTCACTCCCTCCTGACTAGCAGTCCTAGGCTATCACGAATCTATTTTGTGTCTTTGTGTGTTTGCCTTTTGTAAGCATGTCAAAAGATACAGAAGCCTAGTTGGAGGGGCTCCCACTGACTATATTTTGGACAATTTGGGTATCAAAATAAATAGCAGTAATAATGGATTTTAAACCATTGACAGGGCTGGTTATATATACGGCCGTGCTAGTGTATTTTTCTTACTTTCTTTTTAAAGTTTATTTATTTATTTAAGTAGGCTCTACACCCAACATGGGGTTCAAAGTCGCAACCCTGAGATCAAGAGACAAATGCTCTTCTGACTGGGCCAGCCAGGTACCCCTGCACGCAGTGCCTAATGTAAAATGAAAATGCAAGGCCCTTGCTCTCATGACTGGTAAAAAGTGCCATTAAAGGTGTTAAAATATAAAGCTCTTCCCCACATAAGTATTTTATCACCTGTAAACATAATAAGAGTAATGTTTCTAACATATAATATTATAACACATAGATAATTACAAGAAAATATTATTTTGCCATCGTAATTTTATTTAATATGATCATTAAGACTTTATTAAGGTAATTTCTTGATCATAAGATTTTTCTGACTCACTTTTCTACAAATTCATTTATCTATCAAAATTTATGTTTTTAGCAACTTTATTTTTCAGTTGATATTATCGTAGGCAATATCACTCATTCTTGGCAAATATAACATTGCAAATAATTTTTGATAATTTTTCATTTTGAGAAAGATTAAGATCTTTTTGTTGATACAACTTTTAATGGTCTGTTAAGAGTATTTTATAAGCTGTGAAAGCATTGGAAAAATTTCTGATACATTAGTTAGAAATATAACTTTTAATACATCTAGAGTTCATATTCTCAAGGAATAATTTTTTCTAAAAATATTTAACTCTCTATACAGATTAGCTTTGTGCAAGTCTGAATTTCATTTTAAATTTAAATTTATACAAAGACATTCTAATGTTTCCTCTAACATTTCCTGTAACTTGTAGAGGTCATATGAGAAACTAAAACTGGCTCTGTGATTTGTACATAATTCAAAAATCCTGTTTATACATTATCATCAGTTACAAGAAAAATTAATTTAAAAACTGCCTTCCTAATGGGAAGGCAATTATTGATTCATCCAAGTTTCATGTCATTTTTCTATTGAATGTGATGATTTTTATTTTTACTTTTTTTCAAGTTCTTATTTAAATTCTAGTTAGTTAACATATAGTATAATATTAGTTACAGGAGTAGAATTTAGTGATGCCTGTGATAATTCTTAAATCTAATTTCTCTTCCTAAGCCTATAGTTATTTGCTTTTCTATGTTGATACACCAGTTTTCAAAAATAAAGATTCTAAATTCTTTGAAGAATTCTATTAACTCCCTCTTATGCTCATTGTAATGCACATGTTTATGGACATAAAATATGTAATATATTTTAAAAGATGATTATTGCTGCCAAAGTACATGAGCTTTACTTTTATAATGTTTATTTTTTATAGTTATAAAAATAACCTATTATCATGGGAAACTTGGAACATACACAGAAAAGCACAAAGAGAGACATTTTCACAATTTTAACTTCCTAGATATAACCACTGTTAACTTTTGCAGTGGATCCTATCATGTGAAATTTCATATTTTACTTACTTATTTATACTCTGTGCATTTTCCCATGTCATTAAGTATTGTCAGACAGCATGTTTTTAATAGCTATACAATATACCATTAAATGGTTTTGCATCACTTAGACTCATTTCATTTTGGTTTCTTATATCACTTTTCATCATGTGGGAAAAGAGAGTTCTTCTAAGTCAGTTTTTGAGTATCACTTTATCCATTTCTTTATTATTCTATTGCCCCAGTTCTTTTGCTCAGTGGTTATGGTAGACAGAATTCTAAGATGCCCCCCAAGATTCCCAGCCCATGGTACACATTTCCTGTATAATTACCTCCTCTTGAATGTGGGTAGGGCCAATGAATATGATGGAATATCATTAATTAGTTGACTTTGAGATTAATCAGAGGGAGATTACCCTGAATGAGCCTGATCTAATCAGATGAACCCTTCAAAAGAGGGCAAAGCATGAGACATGCTCTCCCACAGTTCTGAAAAACAAAGCAAACCGCCATATTTGGAAAGGAGAGGACACACGTTGAGGAACTCAGGAGGGCCTCTAGTTGCTGAGAGTTGTTCCTAGGTAACAGCTAGAAAGAAAACAGGGACTTCAGTTTTATAACCACAAGAAAACAAATTCTGCCAACAACTCTTGAGCTTGGAAGAGGATGCTGACCCTCAGATAAGAATATGTCCCCAGGCACTAACTTGATTTCAGTCTGGTGAGACACTGAGCAGGTAACTCAGCTAACCCACACTCAGAATTCTGACTCATGGAAATTGTGAGGTAATAAATTCTTGTTTTTTCTTTAAGTCAAGTCTGTGGTAATTAGTTATGCAGTTCTATAAAATGAATATGGCTTTTAAGAATATTAATCAAAACTGTCAGTGAATATGTTTAATGGAAGTTTAGATGGATCATATTTTCTTGCTGGGACATAGATTTTGCTATAATTAACATATCCTGTTCTGAACCATCCTGCCAAATTGGGGGTGGTCACATGTACATCTCATTAACTATATCGTCACAATATAAAACTTTTCTTTCTCTAAAGGCAATGAATATAATCCTACCAAAGTTAGAGAAAAACCTTCCCTTTTACTCTTTAATACTCTTCATGCCTATACTTTAGTTCCCAACTAAATATCAAATCTATTTTTTGATTCCTAACAAAGGTAAAACGATATCCAGCTATAACAGAAATAATCCAATACTTACAGTGAAGGCTAAGAAAGCTAGGAAAAAATAAAAAGGTCATGCCAATAAAGCCTTTCTAGAAATCCTGATTTCTTCTTACTCCAACTTATTTGTCTTATTTCATATTCAACTGATTTATGACGGCTGATTATGCTGCTTTCTTTGTAAGATATTCTTATTTTAATGACCCTTCTAAAGAGATTTTTTTTTTCTATAATGGTAGCTTTAACCTTTATTTTTAGTCTTTTGGCATATATAGTTTTAATTAGTTCCAGCCAAGAACATCTTGTTGGCATCAAGTATGAACAACTGGGGAGGCAGGAGAGGAAAATTTTCTTTCCATTATTTTAAAGTTGATACCTATTTATATTAATAACTTCCAACAAAATTCTTAAAATTTTGATTCAATTTCTAGCCTACTATATGAGTTGTTTATTCTCAGACCTCATTATTCATTTCCCCAAAATCTTCAATTGTAAGTAAAATTCTAGAGCCTTATGTACTAAATATTTCTCATGTTCTCATTTCCATCATGGCTTATTTAGAAAATTATGTTAATCTTGGGAATACCTTTTCTTAGCTTCTCTCATGAGCATGAAAACTTTTCAGATTAGCTTTTTTCACTTAGTAATATGCATTTAACTTCATTTCTTTTCATGGTTTAATAGCTCATTTCTTTTTATTGCTAAATAATATTCTATTGTCTGAATGTACCATAATTTATTTATTAATTCACAGTTTATCTATTTACCAAGGACATTTTGGTTGCTTCCACATTTTGGCAATTATGAATAAAGCTTCTATAAACATCTGTGTGCTGGGTAAGAGTATGTTTAGATTTGCAAGAAACCACCAAACAGTCTGGCGGGACCATTTTTCACTCCCACCAGCAATAAATGAGAACTCTTGTTACTCTACATCCTTGTTAGCATTTGGTATTGTCAGTGTTCCAGATTTTGGCCATTCTTAATAGGTGTGTGGTTGTATCTCATTGTTTTAATTTGCATTTTCCCGAGGACAGATGATGTGGAACCTTTTCATATGCTTGGTTGCCATCTGCATATCTTCCTTGGTGAGGTGACTGTTAAGCTCTTTGGTCTATTTTTCAATTGGGTTGTTTGTGTTCTTATTACTGAATTTTAAAAGTTCTTTGTATATTTTGGATAACAGTCCTTTATTAGATGTGTCTTTTGCAAATATTTTCTCCCAGTCTATGGCTTGTCTCTCATTCTCCTGGACAGTGCTTTCTCAGAGTAGAAATTTTTAATTTTGATGAAGTCCAGTTTATTCATTATTTCCTTCATGAGTTGTGACTTTGGTGTTGAATCCAAAAAGTTGTCGCCAAACACTAAGTCATCAAGATTTTCTAGAAAAGGCCAAAGTATGGAGATAGTAAGATCAATGATTGTTGGGGGATAGGTGGGAGGGAAGGGTGGATAGGTAGAGAGCAGAGGATTTTTAGGGCAATGAAACTATTCTATATCACATTATAATGGTGATATATATCATTATACAGTTGTCCAAATTCATAGAATGTATAACACCAAGAGTAAAATCTAACATAAGCTAAGGACTCTGGGTGTTTATGGTGTATCAATGTAGGTACAGCAATTGTAAAAAATGTACTACTCAGGTGGGAGGATGCTGATAATGGGAGTCACTATATATGTATGGGGCAGGACGTATATGAGAAATCTCTTGCCTTCTGCTCAATTTTGCTGTGAACATAAAAATACTCTAAAAAATAAAGTATATTAAAAATTATAAAATTATTTGTCACTAATATTTTGTACTTTAAATATATGTGATATATCCTTACCAATATCTTTTCCAATATATACAGCAAGTCTTATTTTGGTATTAATGTTTATGCTTTTATCATCTTTTATCGTATTTGAAGAGGTCAAACACATTCATCAAACATATTCTTCCTCTGATATATTAGAGATAATTGCCATATAATCTAGTCCTTTCCTCAATGCTATGTTACAAGATCACTTTTTTTTTTTAAAGATTTTATTTATTTGTCAGAGAGAGAGCACAAGCAGGGGTAGCTGTAGGCAGAGGGAGAAGTGGGCTCCTCACTGAGCAAGGAGCCCGATGTGGGACTTGATCCCAGGACCCTGGGATCATGACCTAAGCCGAAGGCAGACACTTAACTGACTGAGCCACCTAGGAGTCCTGCAAGATCACTTTTTCCTTATTTTCCACAATACTTGCTGCTTTATTTTTTCCTAACTCAATCTTACAGATACTTCTTTAGCATAACAATTACTAGTTTTCATTATGAAATTAAATCTCTCTACATTTCTCAAAAGATATAGACTGGGTGTATTTACACAAAACACACAGGATAGAAGTGAATAGAATTATTTATACACACACACAAAGACACACACACACACACAAATAAAATTGAGTGCAAGTTTTAAAAACTGGTGAAACTGAATACTGTCTGTAATCTAGTTAACAGTATACCAATATACCAATGTCAGTTTCCTGGTTTGGATATTGTATTACAGTTACATGTGGTCATTGTGGGAATCTGAGTGAAGGGTACAAAGGTATCTTTGTATTATTTTTGCAAATTCCTGTGGGTCTATAATTACTTCACAATAAAAAGTAAATAAATAGTTTAAGCATATAAGACATAATATTGGCATTATTATAATTCTGTTAGTCTATTTCCTTAATTGAGAAATTAAATTTAAAAACTCTACCTTCAGTAAGGAATACTTATTCATTCACAGTTTCATGCAACTTAACTACAAATTTTAAATATACCTGTATGGGCATAACCTTTCAAAGCTAGAGAAACTGAACATCTTTTTATACAGAGAGATTTTCAGGTGAAAAGAAAAATTGTAAAAATAAAGTAATGTTTACAAACATAATTTCTTTCATTGAAACCAAATAGGGCTTTAATTAAATATAATGCTAATAAATCAATCTGTAGGCTAATCAATTGACAGGAATACACTGAAATTTACTCTTTCTTTTGTATTTATCTAGTAGAAACAGTGTTTTAATTAGCAGAAAAGATGTGCCTTATAAATCTTTAAAAAGAATATTAATAATATATTAATACCTCACTACATAAAGAGATCTTCTGGGTTACTAGATTATTGATTATATAGTTTATGGTTGAGCATTAATGAGCCATCTTTTTTCCTAATGTCCAAGTTTTTCCCTAGTTAGAAGTCCTGTTCTCAAGGAGACATTTGTTCTTTCAGGTCATCAGCGTGCCATTTAGTGCATCATTAGTTTAATAGAGAAAGTCTGCTCTAGTGTACAAAATGCTATCCCAGAGGCCAAAAGTTGTCTAATCTAACAAATTTAATGATAGTCTGGAATCTTGAGAAAATGATGCTGAATCCAGAAATGAGTTAGCCACAATTTGTGTTAAAACTTGCATTGGGAATAAAGCCATGAAGAGCCTTAAAGAAAACCCATCACTGCTTATAGGTCATGGGTCTTGGAAGAGACTAGTAGCCTAATATTGAATATGAGTGTGATGTTCGGAGGGTGAGTTGAAAAACAATTCTTTGGGGACTTTAGAGTATAATGCTAGAGCCAATACTCTTTCAACCCAATAAGAAATGGAAAACAAACGTTTAGTTGTGTGTATTTGGAGTGATATTAGGGAGAGTATTTAGCTACTCTTTCTTCACAATTATTTTGAAGATTAAATTATATCTTATTCCATGATTCTACTATCTTTACTATCTTACACTACCTACTTTCTTCTATGTTATATATGGGGTCTTCATTATGTTCTTTTACAATTTTTA
Source organism: Phoca vitulina (assembly GCF_004348235.1). Lineage (NCBI taxonomy): Eukaryota > Metazoa > Chordata > Mammalia > Carnivora > Phocidae > Phoca > Phoca vitulina. The sequence goes on along the minus strand of NW_022589711.1, from coordinate 76,205,844 downwards.
AATTTTTAAATTATTAATATTTAATATTAGTATTTGATCTACTCATCCAAAAATATTGAACATCTATTATTTTCCAAGCACGTTATTTTATAACAGAAACACAACAATGAATTGAACATAGCTGCTTTCTTCAAATACACTGTTTCAACTGGAAAGTTATTTATATTAAATTATGAGTGTTTATCATATGATAGACCCAGTGCTAACATTTTTTTATTACCCTAATTAATTTTTACCATATCTCTATTTTGCTTCCATTGATGCCCAAACTATCAAATTACACCAGGGAAAAAAGCAGTAAATAAAGTTAGGTTTTATGATGCTTGCAACAAGAAGAGTTGGCTCCCTTTAGGAAACCATAAAGTGTCTCAGAGAGAAGGTGGTTGAAGATTTGGTCTTGTGTAAGGAGATTTTACGAAAGGAACAAAGAATTGAGGGTTACTTAGGATTGGTATTATCAAGAAGGGAGATAATTCTATGATTATCTTAAAGAACCTTGTTAAGGAAGCTAGAATAATGGTAGGAGGCTAAAGTTCCAACTGGTAAAGAAGCAGAAGTAACTCAAGTTATCCAGGAAAGTCATGTTTGGTGATTTTTATAGTTTGCACAGCAACCTTGTTTTTAATCTCTTCTGAAGCATGATTAAGGAACAGTCTAGTACTGGACTCTCTTCATCGCTGTCACAAAGTGACGTTATCTGAGGCTTGTGACCTGTGAGAATGAGTTCATCAGAAATACACCAAGACCTAGCTACTTTTCTCATTCTCAGTGTGCTATTAATATCCTAATAGTTTTAAGTGAGGAGACTGAGGCTTAAAAAAGTAACTGAACTTTAATTTTACTAGCAATAGGATGAAGTTCATATTGGTTTTCATTATGGGAGATATCAAGTTTTAAAATAATTATAGAGATCCAGAAAATTTATAGATTTGTTAGACTAGACTTTAAAATGATATATAAATCCAGAGATTCAAAATATGTGGGACAGTAACTGATAGATTTCATAGAAGAACTATAGAAGAACTAGACAAATTCACAGTTATATTTGGAGGCTTTGATATTTCTCTACCAGTAATTGACAGGATACATAGGAAAAAAATAGTAAGCATATAAATATCCTGAACCATAGTGTCAATCAACTTCACCTAATTTACATTTATAAAAATGCTCCATACAACTACAACAAACTATACATCCTTTCCAAGAGTATATGAAACATTTGCTAATGCAGACCATACGCAGGGCCAAGAACCAAACCTGGACAAATGTAAAAGAATACAAATAATTAAAAGTATATTCTTGGTCAAAAACAGCATCAAATAAAAATCTGTATCAAAAATATAACTTGGAAAATTCTCAAATATTTGGAAACTGAGCTGTACATTTCTACATGAGTCAAATAATACATTTTAAAAGAAATTTTTAAAAAAATGTGTGGGATGGAGTTACAGTAGAACTTTGAGAGAGAAGTATAGCAGTTAATGCTTACGTTAGAAGACAAGAAAAACCTACCATAGAAGGAGCAAATAGAATAAAGAGAAAGTAAAAGAAGGCAGTAATAAAGATTAGAACAGAATTAAATGAAATTGAAAACAAAAGTAATAGAAAAAAAATCAATGAAATAAAAAACTGGTACCTTGAAAAGATTGATAAAATCAACAAACGTTTAGCCAGACTGACTGTGGTGGACTCTTTTAAGGGATCCCCATAATTACTGCTCCCTTGTGTTCTCTCATTTTGAGTGTGTGTGGTACCTACATTTTGCTTCCAATCAGTAGAATATAGAAAAGGTGATGTGGTGTCACTTCCATGATTAAATTATATCAGTTTCTGTCTTGCTAGCAAAGACTATTTCCTGAAGCCCACATGGAAAGAAATTGCAAGCAGCCTCTAGGAAGTGTAGGAAGTCTGTAAAAGCTGAGTGCTGGTTTAGCCAACTGACAGTAAGAAGCTGGGCCCTTAGAACTAAAACCACAAGGCAATAAATCATACCAACAACCTAAATGAGCTTACATGTAATACAACCGAAGTGAGATATATATAATACATCATGACCAAGTGGGTTTACCCTAAGAATTAAAAGCCAGTTAGCAATCAAAAACAATCAATGTAACTCACCATATTTACAAAACTAAATAAGAAAAGCCATATGATCATCTCAATAGTTACAGAAAAAGCATTTGACATCCAGTCATGATAAACACTCTCAATAAACTAGGAATAATATAATCTAGATAATGAATTATAATTTAGTGAGAAATAGAAACTATTATTAATTCATGCAACAGTATGTATGATTCTTAAATGCATTTTGCTAAGCATATGAAGCCAGATCCATGAGGCTACATAATCGTGATTCCATTTTTTAAAGATTTATTTATTTATTAGAAAGAGTGAGCGAGTGAGAGAGAGAGAGAGCACTTGCACATGAGCGGGAGTAGGGGCAGAGGAAGAGGGAGAGAGAGAATCTTCACACAGACTCCCTACTGAGCATGGAGCCCGACATGGGGTTCAATCCCAGGACCCTGAGATCAGGACCTGAGCCAAAATCAAGAGTCAGACGCTTACCCGACTGAGCCACCCAGGTGGCCCTCATGTGATTCATTTCATATGGCTTTCTGAAGAAGTCAAAACCATTGGGATAGAAAATATATCAATGGTTGTAAGAAGTTGGGGGCGAGGGAGGGCTTGATGATAAAGGGGCTGCACAAAGAAATTTTTAGTTTGATGAAACTATTCTGTATGGTAGTTGTAGTAGATACATATCTCTTTGCATTTGTCAAAACTCACAGAAGCGTAAATTACAAAGAGTAAGCCATAATGTAGGCAAATATTTGAAAAATTAACCAGAATGTAAGAGGAACCAGCATGGAAGGTAGATTGTAACAAATGAAACCAACTATATTATAAATGTGTTGCATAACCTCATCAAAGAAAGTGGGGAAAAGGAAGCTGAAGTAACTTAAAAAAAACAGTGTTTGGGCTAGATATTATAAGCACCTCCCCCAAAAAAAACCCTGTATATAAATACTGTGCTCTAGTTGGTAAATTTATTTCTCAGAGTGGTACAAGTTAACAATTGAAACTACATATGTGAAGTGGTGTTGAATAAAGAAGTGCACTTATTAAAGAGAATGAGAGATTTCTTACTGCAAAGAAAAAGTTACAATAATCAAGGCAGGAAGTCTAGATGAACCTTATATTGGTGAAGTAAGGTCTGAGATATCAGATACAGAGATAGACTAATAAATATAGAAATGTATTTGTACATGGGTTTCGTATATATGTATATATATATTATATACAACAAAGCTAGAAAATGTGTATAACATATAAACAAATATATACATAACATATATATGTGTATATGTATACACATATATATATTTCCTAGCTTTGTCTGTTGAAAGGGACTTGAAAGGACACCCAAGTAGCTATAAATAACATCTAGTTCCTAGATGGTGGTTTCTAATATTTTCCTTCAAAAAAAGAAACGAGTCTTGATTCTAGGACTGGGATGGAGGAAATATGAAATAAGCCTGGAGCATTTTGTGCTACCAGAATATGTAAGGGCAAAACAAACAACCAAGAGAACAAACGATACCATGTCATAAGGACATTGGAGCCAACATGAAAACGTTTCTATTAGATTAAGCAGAAACAATTTGAATAAATAAATGAACAAAGTGCTTGTTTATAAACTAAAGAATAAAATAAATGCCAGTGAGTCCATATGATATAAATAAATGATTAAGTAAATAAAAGGATGAAAGCAAATATCTTCCTTACAGAGTAATTCTAATTAATAAATACAGAAGGAATGAGGTAAATGGAAAACATTCTAACAACACAGTAATAATTGCTGCCAGTAAAATCCATTGGTGAATGCTAAAATTTATGTACAACAATTTAAGGAGAAACAAGATATTTGCAGAGTTTCAAAGTATCTTCTTCCAAATTTGTATTAATTACTAAAGTAGGGTTAACATATATCTATAAATTCCTTGAGACTCCTTGAGGAGGTAGAGCTTAATTATCCTTCTCTTGAGTATAAGCTGCCTTAGTGACTTGCTTCTAAAGAATGGAGAATGGGGGGTGCCTGGGTGGCTCAGATGCTTAAGCGTCTGCCTTTGGCTCAGGTCATGATCCCAGGGTCCTGGGTGGGATCAAGTCCCGCATCAAGCTCCCTGCTAGGCGGGGAGCCTGCTTCTTCCTCTGCCTCTGCCTCTCTCTCTCTCTCTGACTCTCATGAATAAATAAATAAAACATTAAAAAAAAAAAAAAGAATGGAGAATGGGATGAGAAAAATTTTAATTTTACGTGGGAGAAACATGATAGACAGTCCCTTAACCAAAAGGTCAAAATTTTCATCACCAGTAATAAGTCATACCAGTAACATGTACTCTCTGATATATGAGAAAATATTCTTTCCACAGGTTTAAAATAATAATAAGAAAACACACTATAAAACCAAATGGAGGGACATTCTACTATACACTTGAGGCATACTTTGCTAAGTATTAAAGGTTAGACAATTTTTGAAAGCTAATCTAGTTGGTCTTGTCTCATGTAATTTTTCTGTAGATTGAAACTTTGTAATCTATTTAGCAGGATGAATGTGTTGGAGTTCTTTAGACACATTTTTCACAAAGCAGTTGGGGTCTCACTGATACTCCAAGTGGTGTATTAGAATGCCCATCTAAAACCCATGTAGCACTATTTCTGAAAGCAAAATCTGGTAAAATATCCATATTGAACCATCTCTTTTATTTCTGATGATCCTTTTGTCTATGTTTTCTTTCATTTTATTTTATTTTAATTCCAGTATAATGAACAGTGTTGGTTAATTTTAAGTGTGTAGTATAGTGATTCCTTTTTGATCCTTCAGGTAACAGCCTCATTGACCAGTCCCTTAATTTGACTAGGCTGGTCATTTCATTGGTGCTTTCTTCAGGCAAGTGGCCAGGAGGACATTTTTTGGCTTATTCCATTCTTCTTCCTCCATCGTATACTACTTGGCAATGGATTCTCAAGATATATCTGGTTTCCTATATATGTTGTAATATCCGTCAACTAAGAAAACTCAATAGAGTTGGGACCCTGAGGTCTTTTTGAATAGACATTTAATTTGACGTTTCTGAGTGAGAAGTTATAACTCCACAGTGTTGTGTGGATGACAACACACTCTGCCAGCCAATGGTGATGGCACTGACATATTTTGTTTTTAGAAGGACCCCAGAGATATTTTTCCATAATTCTAGAAGACTTTGAGTACCTTCCAATACTGGCTAAGCTGGTAGAAGACCTCTCACTTTTTTTGTCTTTCCTGCCAACACGAGAGTATAAACATGGAATAATGAGTTTTTCTGATAAAGTGAAAGCTTAATTTTTGAATGAGCATCAATATATATGACCAAAAAGCCCACACACTTATGGAGTCACTAGTAAATGTAACTGTGAGGGAAATGACCATGATGGTTGCTTTGGTGCTCTGAGCAGAGGGTCATTAGGTAGAGTTTCAGAGGTGGTCAGTGTGCAGAATCATAGTGCACCTAAGTTAGCCATGCCTAGAAAATTTGTGATGGGGAAAGAAAGCTCGGGAAGGGAGTCCTGTCTAGTGGGGTTACTCTCAGGTGAAGATAGCAAGAGAAGATATTCTTTTATCTCCTCCAGCTGGGAGCAGACTTTGGGATAGTGGAGGCTATTACCTCTATCAGTAATACATCAGAAAAGTGGAGATGCAATTTTTCTATGATACCACAACAGGGAACAATAGAAGCCCAGGGAGTTGCAGGGGATTACAAGACTGGGCAGAAATTAACCCATGTCTTCAAAGACCTACCAGACCTTCAGGTGAAATTGGAGCATAACGAGATTATTATTTTATCTGATGTGACAAGGCTAGGTACTATGGGAAACTAAAAGTACAGTACACTACCTAACATACCTGGGAAATGTTGGGGTTTGCATTAAAGAAAGACTTCTGAATGACTGTCCAGAGAAGGAGGGCAATATGAGCACAGTACAGGACTGAAATAGCATGCTGTGTGAATAGAGAACCCTGAGCCATTCTGGGCAGCAGAACCAGGCAGTTTCAGCCTGAGCGCTGCAGACAATGATATTGGAGAGATGGGCAGTTCTGATCAGTAGAGACGTTTCCTATCATCCAATTTGAACAAATGCTCTACGTAGTATCCTATTATCATATAAAACTGATTCATAATTTATTTCAACCCCAAGCATAACTGATTTTTATTATATTCTTGAGGTCTGATATCTCCAGTAGAGAAGTAAGGAGTTTATTTATAATATAATTACTTGATCTTATATCTCCATTTTTTTCATATTATCTTCAGCACTTTTCACAAAAATGTTAGGAACTAAAGGGAATTAAATAATTGTTGATATCTTAAACTGAACCTGAAAATATTTCCAAAACCCAAGTCTGTTCACCCTGCTTATTTTATACTGTTAAACTAACACAATTTATGTGAGTGGACTGCTTCCTGAAAATCATTTGTCAGTGATGTGCTTAAAAATCTGGATGCTTGTGAAATTTTGACGCAACTGAGTGCCAAATACACAAACTTTTCAGTGTGTAAAATGTATTGGCATATTATATGTGTCAGTTGATTGCCTCTCTGGAAAAAGATTGAAAATGAAGCATTAGGAAAAAAAGAGAGTGCTTATATCAACACCACACATTTGGCATACTCACTGTTTTTCTTTTTATTCTTCAAATTTTATGGTTTTCAAGAAGTGGGGAAATGTGAAAAGAATAATCTTTGAAGAATTCAGAGTAATAAATATGCATGAGCATTTTTCCAATTATTGTGGAAATTGCTTATGGTAATTTATTTCAGATTTTGTATTAAGGTGTTATAATTACCAGATTACATGTGAGTAAGCTGGATCTACATAGCTGTTTTCCCCTGTCAGTTGGGAAATATAAAATAAGCACAGTGAGCAGAATATATCCAGTATAATCTGTGATAAAATACAGTATGCATTAAGTGTAAATAAAATGAGTATTTTTAAAATATAAAACTCACTTATCTTTTGACTTTTGCGGAACTCAAGTTAGTTTGCACCATACTTCTCTGTTTTCTCACTGGGGACTTCTTTAGTTCCAAGAAAGAGGACAAAACAGGTTAACTTCAGAAGGGGATTTACTGGAATGAGAAATGGGACCCAATGTCATAAATTGCAGTGAGGCTTTTGGAAAGGCTGACTCCAAAAACGAGCAAGTCATGAGGAACCAAGAATATTGCTCTCTTTTCTCACTCCTTATCTTGTTCTTGTTCTCCCTCATTATCTCTGCCTCTCAGTATCCAGAGTAGTAAGATTTCTTTCTGTTTCTCTCTTCTATTTTTCTCCTTCATCTGCTTCATTCTTCCTTTCCAGCTGCCTGTTTTTCTATGGACCTCGTCCTGCCTTCCTTCTGCATGATTTTATAGTTCACAAGCTTGATAGGGACTGACTACGAACATTAGGTTCCAGGTTCAAATTCCAGGGAGAGACTCTAATTAGCACAATTGATCAGGCCAATTATCCACAGTTCTGTGGCACAGCCATATGGACTTGGGAAGGAGGACCCTTTAAAAAAGTCATTTATGGGCCCTTGAGAAGGAGGTGTGGGAGTGGGAACAGAATGAATGGTAGAATTTCTGGTAATGGAATATTTCATGGGATTCTACATAAAGAAAGTAAGGTTGAAGAGGCTTTTTATTTCTGTTGATGCTGAAAATACTTCTTTTTTCCTAGAATTTTCAATTTATATATTTTATAAGCCAGTTGAATACCCTTTGATCTCCCAACAGATGAGTTTGCATTATAATATCAGGAATACTATTGGTTTTCCCCTAATTGTATAGAAAGATCAAACCATTTAGGATGCTATAGGCCTACGTTTCAATATTGCCTTTAACTTACCAGTGTTTGAATATGGAAAATGTTGCTTAACCCTCTCTGTCCTTATGCTTCCTAGTTTATAAAATGAGGGAAATTAAGCCTAACTCATAGGATTTATGTACTGATTAAATAAAGTGCTCTACCTCCATTACTACACTAGCTTGCATTTATCAAGTGACACTAAGTGCTCAGCTCTCTTGGCTTTGCATATATGGACCTATTTAATCCAGTAAGTAATACAATATAGTTATGGGTATAGCATATGATACCTACTGCATTAATGAAATCTATAGTCAGTTATGATTTACCTGTGGTGATTAGTCTGTTTCTAAAATCTATTTAAAATCATAGCTGGGCGCCTGGGTGGCTCAGTTGGTTAAGCGACTGCCTTCAGCTCAGGTCGTGATCCTGGAGTCCTGGGATCGAGTCCCACATCGGGCTCCCTGCTCAGCAGGGAGTCTGCTTCTCCCTCTGACCCTCCTCCCTCTCATGCTCTCTGTCTCTCATTCTCTCTCTCGCAAATAAATAAAATCTTAAAAAAAAAAATTGCTAAAAAAAAATAAAATAATAGCACAATTTTGAGGGATACTTGGGTGCTGTAGTCAGTTGGGCATTTGACTCTTGGTTTCAGCTAAGGTCGTGATCTCAGAGTCTTGAAATCCAGCCCTGCCTTGGGCTCTGAGCTCAGCACAGAGTCTGCTTGGAGTTTCTCCCTCTCCCTCTGCCCCTCCTCAACCTGTGCACTCATGCTCTCTTTCTCTCTCTCAAATAAATAAATAAATCTTTAAAAAATAGTGAAATTTTGAAAAGAAATGAAATTACCATAAATCAGTATATACACTTACATTTTAAAATGCATGTATTGCTTGGAGATATGTACTCACCTATAGTTAATATGCTCCTGTTCACCCATATAGTATGTAGCCAAGTAGTTAAAAGATAAAACATCAAGCAAAAATATAAAGTATTTAACTTTAAACAAAAGCAAATATTTTATTAATGAGGAAGAAATGTGGATTATAAAATAACTTGAATTTTAATAGACCAGAATAAAATATCATGATATTAAATATAGTAAGTCAATACTTTTCACCCTTATTTATTTTGAAAATCATAAAAACAAAAATTAAAATAACTCTTGTATTTTCATAAAACAATGATACATAAATTTATTAAAAATTGATGTAGGAAACACAAACTGCTGAAACATGTAAGTCATTCAGTGGAAATTCTCTGATAGAAAGGTGAATTTGATACATCTTCTGCATGGTGAGCCAAATTCATACAATTCATACTGCATGAGATTTGAGGCAATTAAATTATAGTAGGTCTTACTTATCACTTACTTATTTACCCTCACTCCCTAGGGTGGAGATTGTGATAAATTCTGAGACAAATTTTCCTTTCTGAATTAAAGAAAGTTGCAAGAGGAATGCCATTCCTTCCCCATCTGGCACATTTGCATTTTACTAGGGAATGTGGTTGTGTGAGAATATGGTGATGCCAGGAGCAACACTGACAAAACAATGAGCCTGAATGCAAAATGTCTCATATTAAAGACAGCCAAGGTGGGGGGAAAAAGTAAGTGAAGGCTTCAGCAGGTCCATAGGTAGTCAACTGAATGCTTGAAAGGGCTTAGATCTATAACATTGTGTTGAGACATTAAAACAGCCATGAAAGACTACTGTCTTCTCCTTGTGTGAAATGGCTAAATCTTTAAATCTTTATTGGTTGAGCCACTGTTTGTAATTGTTTTAATCACCCCCTCTTCTTCCCACTGATGTGGGAAGGATTCCTACCTTAGGGTATGGAGATGACTGAGCATATGACAGCCAACTCTGGACAGATGAGATCAACAGCTATTAATTACTCACATAATCAAAGCCTGGATTCACGGGCACTGCATGTCATGCAGGGCTATGAGGGGGTTGCAGTTGGTAACTGAGTGAACAATCAGGGGCTAATGGTAGCACACTTTGCAGTACCAAGAGGATGAGGTGCTCCCCTGGTTCACAAGGAATATGTGATTTGCTTGTTTGAATAATCCGTGAACTAAAACCTGTTACATAAGGATTAGCAGGATCTGCATTTGGTCCATTTGGTAAGGAGGTTTGTTTGGCTAGTGGAAATACTCTACGGGAGCACAGTGAGGAGGGCAATTTGTGATAAGGCCATTAAAACAAAAAGCCTTGTGTTACCTGTCTGCTCAGTCTAACTCAATGATTTTAAATAAGAGTGGCTGTCACATTTATCATAAGGTTACAGATTCTTTGTTTTATTTTCCTGACATTTAGTATAGAGATAAGGATTTTTTTGTTGATTGTTTTATTATAGAGCCCTTAACTGTCCATAATGTAACTCATTAACTCCAAACCTTGTTAATTAAAAACATTTCTGAAACAAACAAACGAACAAAAAAAGCAAGATGTAATATTGAACCTTAATTAGAGGCCTTTCTTCTCAGTCACATTATTTAGTTGCTTACAACCTAAAGTGTTCTAACTGATAAAAAAAACCTTGATGAAGAAAATATTTAGTGAGCAGCTTGATTGGGGTAAATCTGAACCTGACTTTGAAAGTTCCAGACATGAGGACGTCAAGATAACATTTGATGGAAAAGACATTGACAGTGATAGTAAATGCCCATATTAGTATTTTTGGCCACTGACTTACACTGTCTAGCAATCCACTTAGAAATATCAGATGATCATTTGTTCAGTTATAAAGATAGGTTAAGTAAGTTTAGTTTAAAGATTTGATGAAAAAGGAAACTACTAGGTAGACAAAAACAGTTTTTTTAAAGCAAAAATTATACTTGCACCACTTTTATTCTTCTGGATGGTATCTGTAGATTGCAAAAATGTGTTTGTAAATATTTGGTACACATAAAACTAAATAAATTTATAGTAAATTCATTTGTATTTCATTTTTACTAGCTCTATTTGGCCAGGATTCAGATTACATAATATATCCTTTCTTCCACCAGTCTGTTAGACAAATTCCTTGAAAATTTAATTGTGGAAGAATTGTGGTAAGCTCTTTTGGATATATGTTTGCCTACAAGTCTCCCCATTACATTCTTCCAGGATTTCCCACCTGCAGTCTCCCCCTTATCTTCCCGTTTCTAGTGAAAGACCTAAAAATGGATCCCATGCTGTGTAAGTGGCTCTGTATTTGCATCTCTAACTGTCCATATGAACTTCTGACATTGTGCAGGTATCTAACCTGGAAACCTCCCCAGAAACTGAAACTTTGTCTGTTGTTTGATAATACTCAGAGCCATGACTTGCGCTTTCAACTACCACTCAGATCAATACCTCATTTGTATACATACCATGATCATTCCAGGCTTCAATTCTTAATTTTCTGGCTAAGTGCACTCCCCTCTGCCATTTTCTTTACAGTTGTCTGATAAGATTCTATGTAATTAGATCAATTGAGTTATGGTAGTTTCATCTTGATCCAGTGACCTAAGGTGGAACAACGAGACAAGAATACTATGCAGCTGATTTACTCTTATTGGTTTTAACTAGCAAATTCTTGAAAAAATTACTTTCTTCCATTGGACATTCTTTCCTGCTTTGTCAAAGATTAGTTGACCATAGAGTTGAGGGTCCATTTCTGGGCTCTCTATTCTGTTCCATTGATCTATGGGTCTGTTTTTGTGCCAGTACCATACTGTCTTGATGATGACAGCTTTGTAATAGAGCTTGAAGTCCGGACTTGTGATGCCACCAGCTTTGCTTTTCTTTTTCAACATTCCTCTGGCTATTTGGGGTCTTTTCTGGTTCCATACAAATTTTAGGATTATTTGTTCCATTTCTTTGCAAAAAGTGGATGGTACTTTGATAGGGATTGCATTGAATGTGTAGATTGCTCTAGGTAGCATTGACATCTTCACAATATTTGTTCTTCCAATCCATGAGCATGGAACATTTTTCCATTTCTTTGTGTCTTCCTCAATTTCTTTCATGAGTATTTTATAATTTTCTGAGTACAGATCCTTTGCCTCTTTGGTTAGATTTATTCCTAGGTATCTTATGGTTTTGGGTGCAATTGTAAATGGGATCGACTCCTTAATTTCTCTTTCTTCTGTCTTGTTGGTGTATAGGAATGCCACTGATTTGTGTGCATTGATTTTATATCCTGCCACTTTACTGAATTCCTGTATGAGTTCTAGCAGTTTTGGGGTGGAGTCTTTGGGGTTTTCCACATAAAGTATCATATCATCTGCAAAGAGTGAGAGTTTGACTTCTTCTTTGCCAATTTGGATGCCTTTTATTTCTTTTTGTTGTCTGATTGCTGTGGCTAGGACTTCTAATACTATGTTGAATAGCAGTGGTGATAGTGGACATCCTTGCCGTGTTCCTGACCTTAGGGGGAAAGCTCTCAGTTTTTCCCCATTGAGAATGATATTCGCTGTAGGTTTTTCATAGATGGCTTTTATGATATTGAGGTATGTACCCTCTATCCCTATACTCTGAAGAGTTTTGATCAAGAAAGGGATGCTGTACTTTGTCAAATGCTTTTTCTGCATCTATTGAGAGGATCATATGATTCTTGTTCTTTCTTTTGTTAATGTATTGTATCACGTTGATTGATTTGCGGATGTTGAACCAACCTTGCAGCCCAGGGATAAATCCCACTTGGTCGTGGTGAATAATCCTTTTAATGTACTGTTGGATATTGGCTAGTATTTTGGTGAGAATTTTTGCATCCATGTTCATCAGGGATATTGGTCTGTAGTTCTCCTTTTTAATGGGGTCTTTGTCTGGTTTGGGGATCAAGGTAATGGTGACCTCATAAAATGAGTTTGGAAGTTTTCCTTCCATTTCTATTTTTTGGAACAGTTTCAGAAGAATAGGTATTAATTCTTCTTTAAATGTTTGGTAGAATTCCCCTGGGAAGCCATCTGGCCTTGGGCTTTTGTTTCTTGGGAGATTTTTGATGACTGTTTCAATTTCCTTAGTGGTTATAGGTCTGTTCAGGTTTTCTATTTCTTCCTGGTTCAGTTTTGGTAGTTGATACATCTCTAGGAACCCCAAAGATACAAAAGTAGGGATCTGAAAGGGTACGTGCACCCCGATGTTTATAGCAGCAATGTCCACAATAGCCAAACTGTGGAAAGAGCCAAGATGTCCATTGACAGATGAATGGATAAAGAAGATGTGGTATATATATACAATGGAATATTATGCAGCCATCAAAAGGAATGAGATTTTGCCATTTGCAACGATGTGGATGGAACTGGAGGGTATTATGCTGAGTGAAATAAGTCAAACAGAGAAAGACATGTATCATATGACCTCACTGATATGAGGAATTCTTAATCTCAGGAAACAAACTGAGGGTTGCTGGAGTGGTGGGGGGTGGGAGGGATGGGGTGGCCGGGTGATAGACACTGAGGGGGTTATGTGCTCTGGTAAGCACTGTGAATTGTGCAAGACTGTTGAATCTCAGATCTGTACCTCTGAAACAAATAATGCAATATATGTTAAGGGAAAAAAAAAAAAGATAGCAGGAGGGGAAGAATGAAGGGGGGGAAATCGGAGGGGTAGATGAACCATGAGAGACGATGGACTCTGAGAAACAAACTGAGGGTTCTAGAGGGGAGGGGGCTGGGAGGATGGGTTAGCCTGGTGATGGGTATTGAGGAGGGCATGTTCTGCATGGAGCACTGGGTGTTATGCACAAACAATGAATCATGGAACACTACATCTAAAACTAATGATGTAATGTATGGGGATTAACATAACAATAAAAAAATTTTAAAAAAAGTACTTTCATTATTAATTTTGCTAAAGAGATTTGACCTAATAATTGGAAGACATAACTAAGAAAAAACTTATTTGAGCAACATACACAATTTAGTGACTTCCAATATCTTGTTTAAGAGTATATTAAATTTCTGCTAATACTTCAGAATTCGTTATTTCAAATGGACATACTGATTTTGAACTTACATGCAAATAGAAAAAGGAAATGCAGGTCACCATTAATGTTGGTTGAATCAGTTTAAACACGTGATTAAAAAAAAGCATTTTGGCATCAAAAGTCAAATTTCAGGGGCGCCTGTCTGGCTGTCAGTAGAGCGTGTGACTGTGGGTCTCAGGGTGGTGAGTTCAAACCCCATGTTCGGTGTAGAGCTTACTTTAAAAAGAAGTTAAATTTCAGCAGATATCTTTAAATTCAGAATGTTCAAAGAAGATATGTTTATTGTATTTTCTATTACACTTAAAATTTTGACCTCTGATGAAGGATTTAGGTTTTTTTTTTCTGAGAATTATCCAAAAAATGAATATTGAAGAAGATTGAAGTAAAAAAAAAAATATATATAGAAAAGTTTTTATTCCCAGGCCATCATATAAAATTATATATAAATTTTATGTAACGTTACTAGTAAATGATTTTAATGTTTCATTAACAAATGCAAATAGACTAGTAGAGATTAGGCTGATATTTTAAACTGTTTTTGATTTTTCAGCCAATATTTCAGACATAGAATATTGAATGAAACAAGATATCAAAACATTATAGAACATTCCAGTTTGTGGGGGCCTTGAAATCGATTCAATAATCACATTATGAGTGATTTTGACACATAAGTAAAGAAATTTTGAAAAATGAATTCCTGCCACCCCCTTCCAAAAATTCACAAAATACAAAGCTGTTATACCAACACGGCGCCTGATTCTCCCCTAAGCATACATATGCTCCTTCTCACTTGGCCAAGGTTCAGTCTAGACTTTAGACCAACTGCCAGCACAGGTTGTGGGAGGGGAAGGCCAAGAAGCCTGTGGTACAAGTCAGCCAACTGTGGGTGACCTGGAAAGAATGACTTACCCAGTTCCTAGAAGAGTGTTCAATAAATAACAGTGACTTACTGCAGTTATGTGGTTATACAGAATTGAATAAGACACTGCTAAAATCATGATCCAATTAGGTAGACAGGAAATAAGGAGTCCTGAGACTGGTAGGATAAAAAAGTTCTATATCTTTGTTGGAGCTATAAGTCTATAAATGGAAAGATTTCAGTACTTTTAGTAGACATATGTGGGTCATTCCATAGGCTGTAGGAAAGAAACTTGCAAAAATTAATGAGAATATTCCTACTCTAACCAGGAAGGCCGGACTTCAGGGTATCATTTTTTTGAAGGGGGGCTGGGCTGCTAACATATGTATTAGATACACAGGAGATAAGGAACAGGACATACCCCCAGTCCTAAGGTTTGAGAAAGTGCAAGGTGTGAGAGTTTGCCCAAGATTTGTGGGGTCAGGCAGAATTCAGACAAACACACTTGGGACTGTGGATCCTGAATCTAAAGATCTTGATCTAAGTTTCTGCTTGAAAGAAGGGCTTATGATACAGGTTTTCTTTGTAAATATTCAATTAGTCCTTGAGGTAAGGATAAACCACAGAAGAGATAGGTTTGGGAAAGGGGGCACTCAGAGTCAGAGTAAGCAGGGCAGAGACCAGAAGTATGTTCTATCTACTTCTATATTCTCAGTTTGGTGTGTACCTCTAAATGCTTTGTGAGCTACTCCAGAACTTAATCACTTTTACTATTGTATATCTTCAAGAGCATTTCAAAAACATTTTTTCATAAATTATATACTTTTATCATTAAAATACCCTTTGAAGCTATAATATTATCATCCTCTTTTAAAAATGAAAATGAAGCTTGGATAAAATAAATGTCTTGAAAAACTGGTAAAGCACAAATGTAGGAAGATAGAACCTTAGTTTCAGACCTCCTGTCATGGATAGATCCACAACACTGGAGTTTCCTAAGACACTATTACATGCATTGTTAATATTATTAACATATTCAGTGGATAGTAGATTAAATGACTGCTTAAGTTTACCATAAGTAATAATCTTTAAAATAACTAATGTATATTTATTATATACTATGTATCTCTCCTAAAGATATTAGCCTACATGAAGCCTAAAATAATCTTGATTTTATTTATATGATTTTCGCTTAGGTTTCCATGACTTTATTAGTGAATCTAAGGTAATAGACTGTTAAAGATAAATAAATACATATAGATTAAAAAGCATATATATTTGTATTTCCCTGATGCCGAGTGATGTTGAACACTTTTTCATGTGTCTGTTGGCCATTTGGATGTCTTCTTTGCAGAAACGTCTGTTCATGTCTTCTGCCCATTTCTTGATTGGATCATTTGTTCTTTGGGTGTTGAGTTCAATAAGTTCTTTATAGATTTTGGATACTAGCCCTTTATCTGATCTGTCATTTGCAAATATCTTCTCCCATTCTGTCGGTTGTCTTTTGATTTTGTTGACTGTTTCTTTTGCTGTGCAAAAGCTTTTTATCTTGATGAAGTCCCAATAGTTCATTTTTGCTTTTGTTTCCCCTGCCTCTGGAGACATGTCTAGCAAGACATTGCTGAGGCCGAGGTCAAAGAGGTTGCTCCCTGTGTTCTCCTCTAGGATTTTGATGGATTCCTGTCTCACATTTAGGTTTGTCATTCATTTTGAATTTATTTTTGTATATGGTGTAAGAAAGTGGTCCAGTTTTATTCTTTTGCATGGGGCTATCTAATTTTCCCAACATCATTTGTTGAAGAGACTGTCTTTTTTCCATTGAGTATTCTTTCTTGCTTTGTTGAAGATTCACACCAGTCAGAATGGCTAAAATTAACAACTCAGGAAACAACAGATGTGGCAAAGATATGGAGAAAGGGGAACCCTCTTACACTCTTGGTGGGGATGCAAACTGGTGCAGCCTCTCTGGAAAACAGTATGGAGGTTCCTCAAGAAGCTAAAAATAGAATTACCCTATGACCCAGCAATTGCAGTACTAAGTATTTACCCAAAGGATACAAAATAGTGATTCAAAGGGGCACAGGCACCCCAGTGTTTATAGCAGTAATGTCCACAATAGCCAAAATATGGAAAGAGCCCAGATGTCCATCAACAGATGAATGGATAAAGAAAATGTGGTAAAAATATACAATGGAATATTACTCAGCCATCAAAAAGAATGAAATTTTGCCATTTGCAATGATGTGGATGGAACTAGAGGGTATTAAGCTAAGCAAAATAAGTCAGAGAATGAGAAATACCATATGATTTCACTCATTTGTGGAATTTAAGAAACAAAACAGATGAACATAGGGGAAGGGAAGGAAAAATGAAATAAGATAAAAACAGAAAGGGAGGCAAACAGTAAGAAACTCTTAACTATAAGGAACAAACAGCGTTGCTGGAGGGGAGGTGGTGCGGGGATGGGGAAACTTGATGACAGGCATTAAGGAAGCCACTTGATGTAATGAGCACTGGGTGTTATATGCAACTGATGAATCACTAAATTCTACCCCTGAAACTAATAATATACTATATGTTAACTAAATATAATTTAAATAAAAATTTTTTTAAAAAAATATTTTATAGTAAGAGAGAGAGGGATGGAGACAGAGATAGAGAGACAGGAGCAAAGAGCAATTTAAACATTATCTGAAGATTTTTAAAAGATTGATCAACTTAATTGCTAGGTGCTATATTCTTAATATTAATAAATAGAATTCAGGCATGCCTGGTTGGGCATACTGGCTAAAACCAAAGGAATCACTAAGAGAGAAATTTTTCATTACATTTTAATCATTACACTTTTGTTTTGTATATTTTGTTTTGGTTTTGGTTTCTTTGGTTATTACCAAAGAACAATTTTAGAAGAAAATATTTTGATTCAAATGTGTGTTTTTATTTAGAGGTCTTGTAATCTTGAGTATTTTCATGTCACATATACTTTAGAATTATGAAATATTTTCAAATTTCTCTTTGGCATTTACCTTGAGATGGAATTCTGGTTTATATGGTAAGTATACAGGAAACTGTGGGGCTGTTTTCCAAAATGGCTGTATCATTTACACTTCTATCAGCAATGTTTGAGAAATCCTATTGCTTCAATTCTCTCAAACATGATATTGTTCATCATTTTAATTTTAATTTTAGAGTAGCTATGTATATTATCTCATAGTTATAATTTGCTTTGCCTTGAACACTAAAGATTCTAAGCATATTTTTAGGTGTTTATGGTCATATATCTTCTGTGAAGTTACTGTGTACATCTTTGTCCCATGCAAAAAATCTGACCATTTGTATTCTTATTAATGAGTTGTATATATTCTTGATACAAGTCCTTTATCAGAAATGTATTGCTGCTCTTTCCTTAATGGTATCTTTTGAAGAGCAGAAGTGAAAGTTTTAAATTTTATTTTTATTTTATAATTTAACATTAGTAGCTAAATTGGTATGAGAATTTTATATTCTTTTTTTAACTGTAATTTACATATTAAATAAGTTTCACTGACTTTTTTTATTTTTGGTCAAGTAAAAACACATCTTTTGTAAATGTAGTAATATTATTAGACCAAATGTTAATGATGGAAATGCTTCCCCCCCCAAAAAAGAGAGAGAAGACCAAATATTTTAACTAGTTTTTTTTTTTCCAAAAATATGAACCCACATTATTGAGTACTATTTTGTGGACATATTCACCATGAAGTGTTAAAAGCACAGCATGCTAGTGGTGATCTGGTTAAGGAAGCAATAAAGCCATCAAAACTCAAGTGGCACTTATATATAAAACATAAATGAGTTCAAAACTGAAATAATTCATTGGAAGAGCATTGAATTAAAAAAAAACATGGAAGCAAATAAGCAAATATTCAATATGATACATGTAAACATACATGTTTTGTTAGTTTCTAGTAAATGGTACACCAGGTT
The DNA here is from genome assembly GCF_004348235.1 of Phoca vitulina. NCBI lineage: Eukaryota > Metazoa > Chordata > Mammalia > Carnivora > Phocidae > Phoca > Phoca vitulina. The sequence continues at coordinate 76,187,174 of NW_022589711.1, read as the reverse complement.
GCTAAGATACACACACACACACACACACACACACATGATTTCTTCATCAGTGATTTGTTTTGGAAATGTTTGGTGAATCTACTATATTCAGGTACTAACTGATGATAAGGAAGACAAACTCATAGGATAAATACAGACCTTGTCAAAGCAAAGATATTGCTAACATAGCGCATCTTGTAGTGTAAGTGGTTAAACCTGATAGTGATATGAAGAATTTTTTTTTTTTTTTAACTCTGATCTGTATGAAACTATGAGGGATTACATTGACAACAAAGTTGCTTGGACTTACAAGTGTTTTTAGGAGTATATCCTGATGGCACAGAGATGCAATGACTGGAAAACATTCTGGAGTAGTTAGCCAGAAAAAGGAGCTTATGCCAGACTGTATGTCAACACACTAGTTTTTTCACAACAACTATCTTGTTATGAAAAATAGCTCAGCCAAATCAAACACTGTGTTTTGTGATGTATGTTCATGTGCAGAATTAAAGATTCCAAACTGCAAGTATTATTGTGTTGTAAATGGCTAGTAAGGGGGATGTTTCTCACAAGAATATTTGATCTACAAAATGAATTCTGTGTTTCTTCAAGAGTAGGAATAAGTTTAATCTCAAATTTTTAAATATGTGAGACAGAAATTAAGATATCTATGCTGTTTTTAATGGTCTTCATATTTCAGAGCAAGGGCGGGAAGGCCTCAAGAAAGCTTAAAATACTAGAAAACAGATTTTCCACATATTGTCACAAATAATTCCATAATTTATCCACAACTACCTGCAAACTGGGTGAACATTGATATTGAACATTTGCAAAATTTATTACTGATCACCTTATAAATTAGTGTGTTGAACTTGACTTTTGGTCAAAGGAGTACTTACGAAATTCATGGACTTAGAATCCATTTCATTCTGTAGAAGATAGTTTGAAATGAAATATAAATTGAGAGGGTAAATTGTTGAAATTTGTTACTTACAAAAGGTCAAAGATAAAGCTTGAGAATATAGTATCACTCGCATCATTTGATATGAAAGTTTAGCATGAATATCTAGAAGTTGTTGACATTACTTTAAAATCTCTCCTTCCTTTCCTGTCAACATATCTCTGTGAGATTAGTTTTTGTATAGGAGTGTCATTAAAATAGTCATAGAAACAATTTAGAAATATGTTATCCCCAACAAATGCCATGTTATCTATCCAACCTAGATTAAATAAACCAGGAAGGAAACTCATCTGATGCACAAAACAACTTTAGATATTGATACAAATGGTACACACATACATCTCTTACGGGGATTGACATTTCATTCATAACTCTCTCTTCTCTCCTCTGCTCTCCTGTTCTTTTTCTTTCTGTTTTTCTATTCTTTTCCTTGTTTTTTCCTTATAAGCCTGTTCTGGAGTCCTGGAATGACCTCAGATGCCCCTTGCTTCTCTACTTGGACACAAAACTCCGTTAAGAGGTGTCTTCAGACAATCCATCTATATGTTTATTTATTTACTATTTATCAAAATACATTTGTAATTGTTTGATGAAATGAAAAAACTCCATGAGTGGAAGAGAAATTGTCAATACTCAGATTGCCAAAGATACCAAATCACACTACAAGAGAAGTCTTGTGATCTATAGTGACATAAAAGCATGTGTTAGTTGTCTGTCACTGTGCAAAAAATGATCACAGATGTAGACACAGTAATTATCTCTAAGTTTCTGTGGCTCAGGAATCTGGCACAGCTTAGCTGGATCCTCTCTCTTCGGAGTATCTCACAAAGTTTCATTCAAGGTGTGACTATGGCTCAGGTCCATCTGAACCTCCAACTGGGGAAGAATCTGTTTCTGGGTTCATGCAGCTGTTGGCAGGATTCAGTTCTTTGCAGGTTGCTGAACTAAGGGACCCATTCCTTGAGGAGTGTTGACTGGAGGCCCCCTCAGTTCCTTTTGTGGGGTCCTCTCCAGTGTGGTAACTTGTTTCATCAAATCCAGCAAGGGAGAGAGTCTGCTAGCAAGTTGGAAGTCATGGTCTTATGTAGCTTAAACATGGCAGTAAAATCCCATCACATTTGCTATATTCTTTTCATTAGAAGCAATTCACTAGATCAGCCCACACTCACGGGGATAGGCTTGCACAAGTGTGTGAATGCCAGGAAGAGAAGATCACTGGGGGCCATCTTACAGTCGGCTTCTCACAAAGCCTATCTTTTCATGAGGGCCTGGCAAACCCTAAGTTCTAAGATTATAAGAAAAAAATTGGCTCTGGAAGAATTATGAGGTTAATGCTTTAAAGATATGCTTAGGAAATAACTTATAGGGGTGCTTGGGTGGCTCAGTTGGTTGGGCATCTGCCTTCAGCTGGGGTCATGATCCTGGGGTCCTGGGATCAAGCCCAGTGTGGGACTCCCTGCTCAGCCGGGAGTCTGCTTCTCTCTCTGCCCCTCACCCCTCACTCATGCTCGCTCTCTCTCTCCCTTTCTGAAATAGATAGATAGATATAAATAAATAAATAAATAAATAAATAAATAAATAAATAGATGGATGGAAATATCTTATACAGTGAGGCTCCTTCCCAGTATACTACAGAGATTCAGATATCAACATTTTTCTATTTTCTCTAAGACTAAAACTGAGTGACTACCATTTGTTACAATTCAGTACAATTGAAATATAGGGATGAGATATGAATGCTCAGTTTTCCATCTTAAATGAGAGACTTCAGAGATTTTTTTTTCCAGCTAAAAGGATTTCTTGCGAAAGTCATCACAAGGAAGCTAAATATCAATTTTAGAATTGTCAAATTCATAATATTAAGTTTCCTAATAGCATTTTTTCTTATATCATAAGAAATACTGCCAACAGCTACATGAGCTCAGAAGCAGATTCTTCCCCAGTTGGAGCTTCAGATGGACCTAAGCCATAGGTCACACCTTGACCCATTTATGCCAGTTTTTTTGTCTTTCACTTTGTATTTAGAAGGTTTTTATTCATATGCCACACACATTCCTTGTAAGTTTTTTATTATAATGTTATCTTTCCATTCAACTTATGAATAAACTTTTTTTACTATTTTCTCCAGTTAATTACCATTGATGTATAAGTAAGCAGTTGACATATTCAATGCTATAGTGTTAATTAAAATACTCTTCAAATTATTTATTTGTGGCTTACAGGTATGAATGCTATTATCACCAAAGACTCAAGCTTATTTATATTCTATTTCTTATTTTATTAATTGGAATTTTGAATTAAAACTAAAATATGGGAAAATTACCATTTTGACTATTGTAGGAATGACATCACAGCTTAAATGTAGAATATTCTTCTCATTAAGAATAATTTATTTAGCAAATACTACTTGAAGTAATTTTGTTATTGTAAACCAGATAGGTTCAATGGTGTTCACATATACATTTAAGTAATTCTTAGCCCAGCTCTCTCCCAATACCTCCTGGAATCCTAAGGCTATTTGATAAAATATAGAGGAAAATGGATGTGCCATGAAATAAGGATCTAGTCTAGGAAGTAAACAGCAGTAAGATCCATTTCTTAATTGTACCCTGTCAATCAGTAGACATTCTTTTCAATTGCTAAATTAAGCTCACATTTTATTTTGAAATTTTTGGGGCCAAATCTGAGATTTCATTAACTTTGGGAAGAAATATTTAGATCCTTTCATTGAAGCTGTCATTTTACTAGAATCCTTCTTGTTATGAACTGTTTATAATTTAAAATTATATATATGGTTATTTGTATACACATCTTACCTCCCGTACTAGATCTTACATCTCTTGCAGACTGAGTCCCAAAGAGCTAAAAAAGTTTTCTGCACACAATTGGTACTCAATAAAAGTTGGTGGAAAGAATAATGAAATGAACGTAATACAGTGATTTCAGGTTATTGCATTGATGACTATTTAAGCCTAGAATTTCAGTTTAGACCTACATTATGTTTAACCAACCATGTTTTAACTTTCTTAAACTACGAAAATGCATTAACCTTTCTTCTCATTCCATAAACCTGATACTTAATAGCATATTTCTGGCTTTGTAAACAGTAGGATTAGATTGTCATTTGAATGAGCTCCAAGTTTTCTTATGCTAAGTAAGTATAACAGCTTTGAATACACTTGTACTTTTCTGATTCATTCACACCACAGTGATGCAGTTTGGCAAGTAGTAATTTCTATAGCAGTAAATGAAATGAGAACTCAGAAGTCTAAAATACATTGATAAAAGTGACACATTTTTTATTCATACAAGTTCATTTTCTCTATTAGAAAATATATTAACATAACATAATAAAATAAAAAAAAAAGAAAATATATTCCAGGAATTTGGTTTGGCTCTTACAATAAACTTCCTTTTGATAATCATTAAAGTTGAGAAATATTTTTCACATATTTCACAGAAAAAAATGCATGAATGTTTAGTTGTGACAAAGGATAAATATATTGTTGGTATCATATCAGCATTTTGCCTTTATTCTAATTTGACCTATTTAATTAAGGTGTAAATGGAATTTTTTATAAATGATTCTTTATCCAGTAGTTGTTTAAATTTTATCAAAAATAAAATCACATGCAGATATAAATATATGACAAAGATAGTACAGTCAAAATGACAAGAATGCCCACATATCAACAAAGAACTTGTAGCCACATATCACAAGAATGTACCTACAAGAATGTCCACATATCAAATATATAACGTATAACTTGAAAAGAAAAACTGTTCAGAGGCATTTGGAGCTTAGTATTTGTGAATAGGGTTTGAATATCTATAAGGGTAGTAAGTTTCAGAAAACCAACTTACCCATTACTACACATTGATTCATTAATTAATGCATACTTTTTGAACCCTTATTGAATTTACCATTTGTGCAGGATGTGGCAGTTCTCTCAACATCTTAAGCAGAAAAAGAAGAGTAAGAGGGCTGGGGAAGTAGTTGATAAAGCTGGCAATAAGTTTTGAGTTGGATTATGTGAAACATATGGCAGGTGATGTCTAGGAGGCAGCATCTCACTGCTCTCAGAAGCTCTGCTTTTGAATCAGGCAGCCCCGGGTTAAATTCCTGATTTGGTATGTGCTATGGTGAGCGCTGTGAATCATGCAAGACTGTTGAATCACAGCCCTGTACCTCTGAAACAAATAATACATTGTATGTTAAAAAAAAAGAAGAAGAAGATAGCAGGAGGGAAAGAATGAAGGGGGGGAAATTGGAGGGGGAGATACCATGAGAGACTATGGACTCTGAGAAACAAACTGAGGGTTCTAGAGGGGAGGGGGTGGGGGGATGGGTTAGCCTGGTGATGGGTATTAAAGAGGGCACATACTGAATGGAGCACTGGGTGTTATACGCAAACAATGAATCATGGAACACTACATCAAAAACGAATGATGTGATGTATGGTGATTAACATAACAAAATAAAATAAAATAAAATAAAATAAAATAAAATAAATTCCTGCCATCTATTAGCTATGTTGCAAAATGACTATTTCCTTAATATTGCTAAGTCCTTTCTTTTATGCAAAATGATAAGGATTTGTCACATGTGATAGTTCTAAAGTATAAACATGGTATATTTGAGGGTTTATTTTGCATCTGGGACAATGTTGCATTATTTTATCAATAATTGATGAGACTAATCATGGGCATAGAAATGGCTATGCTCCTTTTTTCACCGAAAGTAATAATCAGACAGCTTTTTGGGAGGTGTTCCATATGCCAAGATAGGATTAAATGTGGGACTCTTTAGTTAAGAGCACTGAGTGGAAGAGAAAATGGTAAGAGAATCTAGGGAAGGCTGGGAGAGTTGCCAGACAGCATGCGAATACATTCAGGGAAGGAGACGGACAGCCTTGGTATCTAAGGCATGTTTAGCTAGGTCCTCCCACAGGCTTAGTGTCCTCAGAGGAGTTCTATGTTTTCCAGGAACAGGCCTGCCTTACGTATCTCTGCCACGTCCAGTCATTGAGAAGGAGCCTATGTGAAGCCTGGTCATGATGAATTTCAGAGTGTAGCAGTTGGGGCCATTAGTTAATTCTGCTCCCTGGAGCTGAAGGTCTGCAAGGCTCATTTCCTATGATGACCCCACACTTAGAAGAGGTGTGTTGGATGGATTCAAGTGATGACAGATTAATTACTCAGGGATTATTTAGGAGAAGGAAAAGTGTCCTACTAATGACTTCCATTTTACAGAGAGCCCAGAAAGGTATTGTACTCATTCATTTTAAAATCAGTATTCAATTATTTTTTGTTTGCATCAAAGCTAATTCTATTTCCAATACAGCACACTTCATTTCCAAAGACTCCCTTATGGTTTTATAGCATGTTGAGGTTTAAAAAAGTATTTATATTATTTATTTTTGTTATTTGAACTTAATAAAATCTATGAAGTTAATGGTGGACAGGATGTCATTTGAGGAAACAGATTCAGTGAGCAATTCGGGGGGTAATTGGAAGATCTAGGACACCGGACTTTTGCCTTAACTCCAAGCCTGATGGTGTTTAAAGTTGTTCATTCTTACCTAGTGGATGCAGTATTCCAGAAATGCATAAGTGTGACAAAGATCAGGTTTTAAAGAGCCTCTAAGTAAAGGTTATATTATCAGTTGAGCTGGTGATGGGGCAAAGGAGAGAAAAGAGTGAAAGACAGTTTTCAAATCTGTGTGACTGACAGGAATAGACCACAAATAAGGTAAAAGTAAATAGTTCATATAGCTATGCCCCTCAATGGGGTCAATTTGTAAACTCATTGTTTATTTAGAGGAGGATTGTATTGAAGGCTGCAGGAAATAGTCCTTTAAGCACATTTGTTACGGGAGCAAAAATAGAGCAGGTGTGCAGGTGAACTCTTTCTATCTTATTATTTCATGTTTGAAAATCAGGGTAATCAAACAAAATATGTTCCCATTGTTATCAGATGTATCATTTCAACACATCTGATATCAGCTTTGGAAATTGTAAGAACAATATAGCTATTCACAACCTTACCAGACTCATGTGGGAAATCAAGTCTATAGGATACAAACTTAGCTACAAGTTGATACATGTTTATTTGCACAATAATAAAAATGGCAGAGAATACAAAAATCATTTAAAACTCTTTTGTTATGAGCTTCTGTTTACTGGGTGGAAACAGAACTTCATTTAGGCTATTGAAGGAGTAGACACTAAACTTACCAGAGATACTCAAATAGGTCATGGTGTAGAGACTTTCTTACGACCGCTATCAAGCTGACAAGCACATACAAGGTTTGCAAATAAATGTCATTTCGGTTTTACATCTTCCATTGTGGAAACAACAATAGGAAAGCTAATTTGGGAAATTTTAAACTTTCTCTTGAGGTTTTACAAATATGCTGTCCTCCCTCGATCTGAATTGAATAAATTGAAAAATAAAACACATAAACTCACACACTGCCTTTTTCCGTGGGTGTTCTTGCCAACTGTTGTGACTTTATTGAGTAATACATTATGAGTGTGATAGTGTATTTGTGATGATGAATCGCACTGTTACATAATTAGAGCAATTGTGTCCTGATGATATATTAACTCAATAACCCAGTAGCAGGCAGAAGAAAATTATTTTAGAAATTCTGATTCTACATGATTATTTTTTAAGTGCATTGCATATACCATTTAAATAGGTTGTATTATAACAGCTCAACCAAAAATGTTTTCAGCCAATGCTTCCATTTTACAATTGGAAATAATTCAGGCATTGTGGAAAAAAAAGGGGGGGGGAGAATTTAGTCCTGTGTTAACCATATTTCTTATTTTTAAACTTGAATAATTATTCTGAAACTCACTTGTCCCACCGGTATAACAGGTAATACTGGTTATCTCAGGGCGTTATTGTGAGGATAGTTTGAGTTGGGTTTATGAGAGGCTTTGTAAAACAAGATGCAAAGGCAACATGATGTAGTGCTTTGGGTTATGACATGGTTTTGTGTCTGGCTCTTGAACTTGAGAGCTGTGTTAACTTACACAAGTTAACTCCACTGTGCTTCAGTTCCTTCATCTCTAAAAAAGTTACTACTGGGGATGTTTATGAGATTTAATTGAAAAAAAAATCTGTGAATTTCTTAGAATAAGGCCTGTTCAATATAAACGTTTGTTAAATAAACCAATTATTTTAAGGCAGTACCTCAATGTATCTTGGTCACTGTGGTGGTTATTTTTTTATGTGTCAACTTGCCTGGGCCATGGGGAGCTCAGATATTTGTTAACACATTATGCTGGGTGTTTCATTAAAGGTGATTTTTTTAAATAAGTTTAACACTTATTTGTTTATTATTATTATTTTTTAATATGAGTATAGTTGACACACAATGTTACATTAGTTTCAGGTGTACAACATAGTGATTCAACTTTTCTATTAAGTAAAACAGATCACTCTCCCTAGCGTGGGTGGGCCTAATGCAATAAGTTGAAAAGCTGAAAGCCTGAAGAGAACAAAGGTTGCCCATTATCTGAATAAAAAAACTCCTCCTGCCTGACTGCCTTAAGAAGGGATTTGTTTTTCTTTCCTATCTTTGGACTCAAACTGAGACATTGACTCTGCCTGGGTCTTGAGCCTGCCAGCATCTGGACTGGAACTATACCATCAGCTCTCCTAGGTTTCCAGCTAGCTAATTGCAGATCTTAGGACTTGTCAGCTTCCATAATCACATGAGCCAGTTCTTTATAATGAATCTCTCTCATGTATATGTATATGTGTATGTGTATGCATATGTATATGTGTTTGGTTAGCTATTCTATTGGTTCTGTTCCTCTGGAGAACCCTAGTAGAGTCACATATGTGTCTTTATCAACCACAATAATAAGCAAAGATTTTTCTTTACATAGATTGTTACAGTTGTTCATAAATGTGGAAAAATGAACACAAAACTAAATCAACTATACCTCAATAATAATAATAATAATAATAATAATAAGTTAAGCTGACTACACATGGTAACAAAGTATGTATTAAAATTACATTATAGGGGCGCCTGGGTGGCTTAGTTGGTTAAGTGTCTGCCTTAGGATCCTGTCGTGATCCCAGGGTCCTGAGATGGAGCCCTGCGTCGGGCTTCCTGCTCAATAGGAAGTCTGCTTCTCCCTCTCCCTCTGCCCCTCCCCACTGCTCCTGTGCTCTCTCTTTCTCAAATAAATAAATAAAACCTTTAAAAAAATAAATAAAATTACATTATATAATTCTTACAGAAATTTTAGAATTCAAATGACTCCAAATAACTTAATTATACAGTTGTTATAGGATCAAATAATTTAATAACTTAATTTTCTGGTTGTCATAGAGTATCAAAGTAGATTTAAATTTATAGAATCTTTTTGCAGTGTCTTCCTGATTTTTATATCATATCTAGAGGAGGCCAAAGACATAAAATTACTAGGTAAATGTTTCAATTTTTTTGTAAATTAATAGGTTTTAGTAAATTTTTTTACTATCATCCTTCTCATTTAAAAATAAATGACTATTTGAGAGTTTTCACAAATTTGGTGTCAATGGGAGCAATTTGGTCAGATATAGAAAAACATTTCATTACTGATGTAATAAGTTTCAGCAGCATCATTTCTGCTTTAGTTGGAAGACACTAATTTCTAACACAGCTGATTCTTATTATTTGTGGTAGTTATGTTCTAGAAAGTCCTCATTAACAATGGATTGGCAAATACTGAACATTGCTCCTAGGGGAAATTCAGGTTTATGTTCCTGTGAGCTTCTGGTCACAATATTTTTGTCGATCAATCAATACATATCGTTGTTTTATATGTGTTTCTGTTTAAAGTCACCCACCTTATTGGATATATAGTATTGGTTAATTAACACTGATCTCACTACCTACAGCACTCTAACTCCTGCCAGCATTAAACTTCTCCATAAAGATATCACAGTTTTCTTGGTCTTAGGAACACTAGACAGCACTTCAGCACTCCACATGAGAACCATTTTAAATAGCAAAATCATTAACAAAAAGCACAATGGTGAAAATATGGCACCAAACAGACCACAAAAAGGATGCTTCTTCCTAGAACATTGACTTGCTTGACTTCAAGTAGGTATATGTGTATCAGGGGACTCAAATTTTTCACTGTTCTGTTCATGTCTATGAAAGTAATGCAAGTATTGATTTTGAGGTTAAAGGAAAATTTTAGCAAATAAGCAAATTTGCAAATGCATAATCCATGAATAAAAAAGATCAATGGTATTTCTACATTTGAAGTATTTTTAACACCTCAATATTTCAATTAGTAATTTGTATTGTTAACTAGAGCATTCTTGTTAACTTCATAGAACATGAATTTTAGAGAAAATTATTTGAATCAAAGTGTGCTCTCAAGTACGAAAACTGAAAATCTGTAATTAGTTTTAGTGGCACAGATGCAGATGAATTCATTAGGAATAACACATTGCAAAAGTTACAAGGAGAGTAATTTTGAACATGTAAATATAAGTTGGATTTAAGATTATAGAGAGTTGTGATTCTGAAAATAAAATTTAGAGAATTCCAAAACATGAGCAAATTTTCATGCTTTAGTTTGAATATCTTTAGGGGTTCAAAACAAATGGAATTTTATGCCTAAGAACATTTTCAGCAAAAACCAGAAATCTAATTATACTAGTTCAGAGTATTAAATATGAAAACTAAAGGAAGAAATCCATGTCTTTTTCATATGCAATTTTTAAAATAAAAAAAAAAAACAAACAACACCACTCCTCCTCAGGATTGGGCTGAATCAGGGCTTGAGGACTATTACTAAGTCATGTAACTTATGTACAATATCCTTGAAGCAATAGGCATGGGAGGATGTTTGCACATTAATGACTTGTTGAACTGAAAAAAAAAATGGCCATTATTACCAAATAATTACTAGTAAGGATAGAATATTATAAAGAGATAAATTTCATAATTAGACACAGTGGCTTCAAAATCCATCACCACTACTGTGAAGGTAAGTGATTTCAACTCCATTAATGAACTTCACTGGACTTCATTCTCCTCCCAAGTAGTTGAATGTAGAATAGAATGATGATTACTGCTATTAGTTCTGGGGGAACATTACCTGACTTTGAATCACAGTTCTGACACCTGGGAGCTGTTTGAAAAAATTATTGTTTTCCCAAATTGTACCTCTCTCATCTGTGTAAAGGATGTGATGACAGGATTACCTTGTATCAATATGGATTCAGTTGCAAATACAGAAACTGTTCTAACTTGGTAGAACAGATAAATTTATGCTAAAAAGCTTTTAGAGATATAGAAAAGGCTGAATAAACAGACTCTATGCTTTTCTGAACAGAATGTCATTTACCTTTGGGCCACAGTTTCCCAACCGTAGTTAAAACACCCTGTGGTGTTGCTGTAATGGTAGCCAGTTCACAGGGATGCCAAATGGTAGTTCCCAGTTTTGGGCCCAAAACAGTGACATGTGTTGGACACCATGAAAACTACTATATTAAGTTGTTTTGACCTATTTAATAAATGGAACATAATATATGGGTTAAAAGTTACACTATATGTACGTTACATGGATTTGAGAGTTTAGATTCTTAGGAGCACTGCGGGGGAAAAAAAAAAAAAACATATTGAGACAGTAAGGCACTTTGAACCAAAAATTTTAGAAACTTTTGTCATAGAAATGTTGGAAACTTTTGTCAAACAGCTCACAGAAGCCTCAAGAAGAATGAATAAGTGGGCTCTATGCTGAGCTTCCAAAAATGTTTCACAAAGGTCATGTTGCATAAATGGGCCAGCCACCAATGGAAGTGTGGCTCCCTCCCAAATTGGTAAATTGTCATTACAGCCATTGGCCTGAGAACCTAGTCACCTTGGCTAAAATCCACATGCCTTGTCTCTCTCCCCACTTGGTTCTAAATTTAAGTTTCACATGAATGCATCTGATTGGTGGACACTAAATCACATCTAGCTCACACTGATTAAAATTATATCAAATTAAAAATTCAAATCTTCGTTCACACTGGTTTAATAGACTCACTTCAAATACTCAATAACCATGAGGGGCTATGGTATTGGACAGTGCAGAAAGATGACATGCCCATGATTGCAGACAGTGCCGTTTGGCAAAACCATTAGCTGCATCTGTCATAGTTTTATTTGGATCCTTTCCTACTTTACTCTCTTTGTTCCATTTTCTTCCTTTGTTACACATGTTGGGTCAGTCTGGCTGGAATATTAACCTCCTTGTGACGAGACTTTTATATAAACTCAGATTTCCGTCTTTCTGATTTCAATTGCTCAACAATCTGTTTCTTCAGCTTTATATCTCTGGTTTTCTATTATAGATCAAGGTTTCTATACTTCTGCACTATTGGTATTCTAGGCTGGCTGATTTTTGTTGTGTCATGGGGGGCTGTTATTTACATTATTAGGATGTTATTATTAGGATGTTTAGTGGTACCACTGAGCTCTACCCACTAGATCCTAGTAGCACCCTACTCTAAATTGTGATAATCCAAAAATGTTCCCAGCCATTACCAATGTCCCCTGGGGGAGAAGAAAACTCCTGGTATGGAAGGCCCATCTGCACTGAACCTAAGACGTATCCCTTGGATCAATCATACACTGAAAAAAAATGCATATTCCTGTTATCAAGAAATAGCTTCTTTTTCCCCATTTCACTTATTGCCAAATTATCTTTCTTTTCTCTCCTCTCCTCTGTCTCTCCTATGCATGTGGCTATTTCTTATTTTTCTTTTCTTTTTTTTAAGAAGGTACACACTTTTAGGCTTAATATTATTTGCAAAATTTTTGCTTTTAAATTTGAAACAATGATATTCCACACACACACACACACACACACACACACACACACACAGCTATCCCTTGGCTATAGGATCTCAGGAGTTTATTATTTTATAAATACCTCCCTGTAAGTTTTACTGATATATCTTGTTTCCTCCCCAGAACAATCACAGCCCAGAGTCTATAGCAATTTAACAAGTTTGGGCAAGCAGTGGAGCCTAGCACTACGCTTCCTACCTTTCAGCACTAAAAAAAAAATAGGTAATGAGGAAATGAATGAAATTAATAAATACATAAACAGCAAATAATAGAAGGCAGCCCAGAGGGGAAGGTAGTCAGCATCCAGAAAAATCTGCAGTAGGTGGCTAGAAGATGTCTTGGAAGAATGCCAAACGAGTTGATTATGATAAAATGCTCTTCAACTTTGATTACACATTAGAATCACCTGGCAAACTTAGAAATGCTACTCCAACCTGGGTCTACTCCCAAGATTCTGATTAAATATATCTGGGTGAATTCCAGAAATAGACTTTTTAAAGCTTCTCAGGTAACTCTAAAATATATCCAGACTTGCTAATCTTTGCAAAATAGAAAATCACAGGGTGGTGTGCATGGGAGGTGGGGGGCCTCCAAATTACTGATTTGTGTGCCGTAGATCGGTTTCTAATTCAATAGGCTTGGGATATCTGCTTCAAAAATTACAGTTTTGTCAGCCCCTCCTGTGATGATATGTTGTCAGGTTTAAGAAGCACTTTCTTAGCAGACAAATGTCATCTAGAATGAAACCTTGCCTCTGTGTCAGGTAATCCGAAAGTGGGCAGGAACCGGACGTATTTTGACATATGGATGTAGAAATTTGGATGATAGCAGAAGGTGACCTTTGGATGTGGTAAAAAGTAGGGGAACCTGGTTTGGGGACCAAGTTCCAGGGGCAGAACCCAAGGCCTGAAAACAAGGTTGAATTAAGGAAACTGGTAATTATGTAGCAAAGGTTCTCAGTGATCATAACAGAAATGGAAGTCAATGAAGTGGTTGTGAAGAATAAGGCAAAAAATGAAAAGAACCACTGTTCCTACAAGGCAGTAGGGCATAGCCAAGACCGACCCTTGAACTGCTTCGATTTATGGCATCACTTGCTGGTAATCAGATTAAGTCTTGAGCCTAAATGATAGATTAAGCCTTGAGCTAAATGACATCAGTTTAAGATATTGGGAGACTTTGAATGAAAGGGGATAGAGTAAGAAACCCTGAAATAATTTGTAGTTTTTGACTTTAATTCCTCATCTGTTTTTCAATTTCTAAACAGGATAAAATTTGGGACTTTCCCAGGACCCAGATCACTTTTGATTTTGGAAATACATTGTTCCTAATATTTTCATTTTTAACGAGAAGATTAAGTTATTATTAGTTCAGGCAAAACTTCTAGATTAATTAAAATTATTCCACTTATGAAGAACTCAAAAGCTATTAACATTTCAGAGCATTTTTTTATTTTAAGTGTTCAAGTAGAAGCATTAAGAATCCATCAGACTCCAAGTCAATTTTGTGTTTTTAATCCTCCAAAGTAGCAATAGATATTTCTTCCTCGTAATTGGCTTTAGCTTTATGTATTAGACAGTATATAAAACATGAGACCAAACCTTAGAAAGGAGCACTTAACTTACTCTTAATTAGTAGCTAGTTATTGACTAGTGTTTCCATTTGAAAGACTTTTGAACAAATCACTTTTTTTTGGCCACACAATGAAGCAACCATCTTCATTTTAACTCAAGTTTATAACACGATATTCTACTCTTTTATTTCAAAGATATACACTTCATATACTAAGACTTCCATGAATTCCAGAAGCCATTTAAGTTTAGATAAAGGTTTTGTTTTGTTTTGTTTGTTTTTGTTTTGTTTTGCTTTGTTTTTGACCACAGGCTGCTTAGATGAACATTTTGTCAGAGGCCCAGAGTTCAAAATTCTAGTTTTAGTAATCCCCCCCCCCCCCCCCAATCTTTGTTGCCAAATACGTTTACCCAGAACTCCCTGGCTGTTGAATCTACTCAGCTGCTTCACGTTCACAGCATTCCTTTTTCTTCCATTTTTGTCCACACTTTCCTGACTTACAGTATTGTACAAATGAATGAGTAATTGCTCAAGCCACATTCATCTGTGACTTACGCAGCCTCACTGTCACCCAATTAAATGCACTCTGTTCAGCTTGCCAAGAGAAAATATTTTTGTGTTATTTGACAAATAATATGAGAGTCCTGTTCTATTACAAACTCAAGACATATCCCTCCAGGTGTACATGCTTAACTGAGGAAAGAACAAAACTAAAATAGTCAGCTATTATTAAAAAAATCCAGCTCAAAGAGTTACAACTGTAGCCTTTAACATAAATGCCTTCAGCCTTTTACACATGCTGTTTCCTCTGTCTGGAATTACCTATTAGCTTCTTTTCCTGGCTGGGGTTCTTGTCATTCAGGTATCACTCAAAGAAGACCTTCTCAGTTTGTCCTTCTCTGAACACTCTATTTGCATTATATTGTCTTACAGTATTTTCTGCAAACCATTGAAATGATCCCATTCTTGCATTTATGTGTTTATATTTTATTTTCTCTGTCTGCAACTCTGTTCCACCATAAGAACAAGGATTGGAGTTGTTTCATTCACGGCAGTTTGCTAACCATCAAGAAAAATGTCTGACCTCAAAAGAGGGGCTTGATTGTTATTTACTGAATGAATGTGAATAAGGGTGTATTACCTAAACTGCCTGAGTTTCAGTTCCCTCAATTTGAAAATTGTGATAAAGATAATGTCTCTAGCACATGATAGTTGTGAGGCTTCAACAAGATAGTACACCTAGGAAAAATGCTCGTTATTTTTAATGAGGCTCGTGGCAGAGAAAATTGCCAAGTGAATGTTCTCAGTGCTCACGTGGAAGAAGTGGCTTTTTATGTGACCATCAGTAAACAAGGTCCAGTAATAGTGTTTTTCAACATGTGGGTATCTGTGGACAACAATATCAGAATTACATGGGCTACTTTTCTTTTTCTCTGACTTGCTGAATCTCTGAGAATGGGCCAAGAAGCTCAGTAATTAAAAAAAAAAAAAAAAAAAAAAAGACCTCTGGGCTATTTTTATGTACAGTAGAGTTAGTAGAGTTATGAAGTACTATGTCACATACCTTAACACCTGGGCTAATGAATCTTCTAGGAATAAAATGCTTTTATAACTAATTGAACTCTTTTAAATGGAAAAAAATAACATCATAATCATGAGCTTTGAAGCTTGTACCAAGCCTTATAACTCAGATGAAAGTAAATCTAACTCTTGAAAAATGTTGAAATTTGTAAAACTCACTTATCTTGAAACTACTTTTTCTGAAACCTTTTCACTGCTTGTTCTTGCCTCAGGCAGCAAGTTCAGATCCAGAATGTTCTTTCTTTCACTGTTCAGATCTAGAATGATGTTTAGCTTTTTAAAGGATTTTCTACTAAAATAGAAACAAAACAAAATAAAAATCCTCTTGTTAGTCTTTTACACTTGATATTTTTATTAGCCTTTAAGAAAAACAAGCATCTGTGAGCTAACATATACATTTATGCCTTTTATCTCTATAAAATAAATAAAAAGCTTTGTCACAACGAAAAGGAACTGTATGTAACCACCACCACACATTGATAGACAAATAATTTGTTATGTGTGGGGGCAGGTGTAGGGAGTTCTTGTAAAATCAAATCAAGACTAAGCCTCAGGCAAATGGACTTTAACCGTTTTTGAGAGAATCAGGAGGGGTTTTTGATTTTGTCAGGGGAAGGGAGATGTAGGTAAAGATTAGAAGACATGTAACATAAATGGTGATGTGCTAAAAAGGAGTAACTACTGGTGTTGAAGGCATCTGCTTCTTTTTCAAATCAATTTTACCCCACAGTTAGAGTTTGTGCCACCTTACCCTGCCCAAAGCAGTAATTTGGGCAGAGTTTTGGGAATACATTTGCTTCCCTCCCTCAATTTAACAATACTGCAGTACTATAATTCACAATCTACCTAAATTGCACC
Source organism: Phoca vitulina (assembly GCF_004348235.1). Lineage (NCBI taxonomy): Eukaryota > Metazoa > Chordata > Mammalia > Carnivora > Phocidae > Phoca > Phoca vitulina. The sequence goes on along the minus strand of NW_022589711.1, from coordinate 76,170,359 downwards.
TTGGTAACACATCTCTAAGCCTCTTTTATTGACATAACCATTCCTAGAGTGGGAATACCACTGAAACACTGAAATCTATGGACTTTATTAATAGAAATAATTTGAGATGGACTCACCACAGTGCATTGTTTCATTGCTACCAGGTGGCCAGCCCTCTGGCTGAGGTCTACTTGTGTTTTATTCTGAGCTCAGTGCTTATTCTATTTTTGAGAAAAAAAAAATCAAGTCGTAGGACTGTTGGTTGCATTAATAGCAATATATAAATATTAACTGTAATATATAGTATAATATAAAATATAAATAAGTATAATTCTATTCAAAGTTTTATTTAGTAAGACCTGGGTATACAGATGTTATACTCTGCAGCTTTGTGTTATGTTCATCTTCTTCTATGTCTGACCTGTGATGCATTTGATGCATAAAAATCATATATATTATTATGTAAAAGTAATATCTGATATATATTTTTAGGGTTTTGTACTTTTTAAAGTATTCTGCCACACATTCTTTAACATAATTATTACACCTGTGTAAGTTCAGTAAGGAGATGATATGATTTGCTATCAAGGGAGTAGAGCCTAATAATTCCAAATTCAGATCTTTCCACCTCCCTCCCCGCAATTCACATAGTCCCTAATTGTTAGTCTTGAAATTTTATTTCTTTGGCAACATGTGGATTATTTTTTGCCAATGTTTATATTTGAAAAGGACATTTTATTTTAGTATACAATTTTGATCAGGTAAGTTAAATAAGAAGTTCAAAGCACTGGTTTCCTTCTCTGCATGATGAAAGAGCTATTTTAATTTTTTACCTATTGTTTGTGTATATACATAGTTTTAGTTTTTTAAAACATTACTAATCTTTCTCATTTTCTAAGCTGAATATCATCATGGAAGTTTGAGTATATGCTATGCATTAATAGAATCTCAGTATCTAAGCAGGCTAATGAAACAATAAACTAATCTCCTCTGGAATAATTGCCACATTATTTACATGTTATTTAGAAACAAATTCTCAAATTACATATATACTTATGCAGGGTTTTTCTAAGCTTTTCAGGTTGTGTAACATAATTGCCAAATTATGTTAAATTCCCATTATGAGTTATGTAATTGGAAATTATAATTTTTACATAAACATGTGAGACTAACACAATAGAAGATTTAATTTAGGCTAAATCATCCACTTAGTTTCCCACAAGATAGACTCAATAAACGAGTTTTTAAAAATCTGTTTGCAAAAATCAAGCACTAATTTGGGGGAATATCAAAAGAAATCAGTTTTCAATGGCTAATATTTTAAAATCATCTATATAAAATAACAAATATTTCATTAGCAAGTCTCAGCAAGAACATACACATGCAAAGGTTATTTACTTTGGCGAGGTGGCACACATACAAGAACCATGAAGTAATAAGGTATCTCTAAGTAGCCACTAGAAAGAACACAATCCATATTAATTTATATTCTACTTAGGAAAGGTCTCTTCTCTTTCTAGTTTTCTCCCGTTCTATACTCTGGCATGGTGGCTGGTTCTCCTGGTTTCAGTTTATTTCCTCATTTTTCACTTTAAGTTAAAGGTTGTTGCATTCTCTGTCTTTATGTTTTTTGACACTATTAATTGTAGAATATAGGTTGTAATGGTAGTTTTCTTTTTTTTAAATTTTATTATGCTATGTTAATCACCATACATTACATCATATTTTATTATGCTATGTTAATCACCATACATTACATCATTAGCTTTTGATGTAGTGTTCCATGATTCATTGTTTGAGTATAACACCCAGTGCTCCATTCAGTACATGCCCTCTTTAATACCCATCACCAGGCTAACCCATCTCCCCACCCCCCTTTTCTTTATTGATATATATGTATTTGGAAGATATGCTGGAATAAACTGGTTTATCCAGTTTGTCCTATAGAAACCCAGCAACTTTTCTCTCATTCCCCCCTTGAACCCAAACCAATTAGACTTTCATTCCCCACTACTTCAAAAATTCCCTTGTCTATGATATCATTAACTTTCAAGTGGCCAAATCCAATGATCAGTTGTTGTGTCTTATTTTGGTTTTCCTTGCTCCCTGCAAGCTTCTTTTCCATCTCCTTTGGGTGGTTTCTCCTCACCTTGCTGACCTTGAAATATTGCAGTTTCTATCTCTACTCAATTCTTAAGTGATAATGTCTCCATAAATGTAAAAACAATAATACACTTGCATTTTCTAAATTTTTATTTCCAGCCTAGATCTTGTTTCTGAAATTTTGAGTCATACTTCTAAGTACCTATGTAATACTGCCACTTGCAAATCTAATAGATATATCCCACTTAGCTTGTCCACAATTAAATTCATGATTTTCAACCTAATAGCAAAACTTTCCTCCCAGTTTCTTCATCTTCATAAATGGCAACTCCGTTTTTCTAATTACTTTAGACAAATGTTAACTTTCATTTATTTATTTTTTATTAATAAACTTTATTTTTAGAATAATTTTAGGTTCACAGCAAAATTGAGCAGAAAGTACTGAGTTCCCATATACTCCCTGTCTCCACACATACACAACCTCCCCCCACTATCACCATCCTGCACCAGAGTGGTAGATTTGAAATAATTGATGAACCTACATTGACACATCATTGTCACCTGAATTCCATAGTTTATATTAGAGTTTACTCTTGGTGTTGCATGTTCTGAAGTTTTTGACAAATGCTTCTTTCTGTTATCTTATATCCAGCCATCACACATTTCTCTTACTTCTGTATTCCAAAAATATGCAGACCTGAAGACATTTTGCCACCTAGGGGCGCCTGGGTGGCTCAGTCGTTAAGCATCTGCCTTCGTCTCAGGCCGTGATCCCAGGGTCCTGGGATTGAGCCCCACATCGGGCTCCCTGCTCGGGAAGCCTGCTTCTCCCTCTCGCACTCTCCCTGCTTGTGTTCCCTCTCTCGCTGTGTCTCTCTCTGTCAAATAAATAAATAAAATCTTTAAAAAAAAAAAAAGACATTTTGCCACCTATATCATGGGTCTCTGATTATAGAAAAAGTTTCTTCTTCTTCTTCTTCTTCTTCTCCTTCTTCTTCTTCTTCTTCTTATTCTTCTTCTTCTTCTTCTTCTTCTTCTTCTTCTTCTTCTTCTTCTTCCTCCTCCTC